>NC_081777.1:7294746-7594746 GCF_963082965.1 Carassius carassius
CTTACCAGGAATAGTTTGCCCAAAAATATTGCCAATATTTACCCACCCTCATGCAGTTCCAAAACTGTGTCTTCATTTCATCTGTGGAATAATATTGCAAAATGCTGTAAAAAAAAAAAAAAAAAAACATTAGCATATGTTTAGAAAGAATACTAATTACAAAAAAAAAAAGAATATGCAATTAGCTTAACGTTAATGCTTTTACTTAAGCTGGAATTAATCTTAGTAATTACTTCTACTTTCTCTGAAATATGTTTATATACTGCCAAATGTACTGACAAGCATTTATGGTAAAGTAAAATATACTTTGAAATTATATTGTGTATTTAAATATATTTGGATAGATCATATTTTTTTCATGAAGTTGCAATCTAGTGCATTTAAAATCAATTAACTTTAAATGTAATATCCAAACATTATATCAAATGTTTTATATGTGCTTTAGTATGTCAGTCAACACATCAAAAGAAATATACTTCGTTAAAGCATGACAAAAGAAATTATTAAAACATAATGATTTATTTCAAATAAAACTTTCAGTTTGACATTATTACAAAGTACATGACATGCAAGAAAAAATAAATAAATTGTGCGCAAGATTTACTAATTCGTTCCCTAAATTTACTAAAACGTGCACATAATTACTATTGCGTTCCCTCGATTTACTTTTGCGGTCCCTCGATTTGCTAAATCGTGCGCACGATTTATAAATCGAGGGACCGCAATAGTAATCGTGTGCAAGTTTTAGTAAATTTAGGGAACGAATTAGTAAATCGTGCGCACAATTTATAAATCGAGGGAACGCAATAGTAATCGTGTGCAAGTTTTAGTACATTGAGGGAACGAATTAGTAAATCGTGCGCACGATTTAGCCTTATATTTTTTCCTGCATGTCATGTGCAGGGCTCCGTAACAAAGTCCACTTTTTAAAAGTGCATATATGAATATTCATTTTAAATTTTATATTTATTATTATTATTATTAAATCTACAAGTTCAGATTTTAAGTATACTATTAAAATTTGAAGTACACTAAGTGCACATTCAATATAATTAAGCAAACTACTTTTTCACAAGGGTCTGCACGTATAGTTAAAGTGGATGGGGACTGAGTCTGTCAAGTCTGTCTTTTTATAACGATCATTTTGCTGTGTAAATAACAACAATGATGTTGATGCTGTTTCAAAATAAATTTATCCCACAATCCTTTACTCTCTGCCACCAGCTTTGGAACAAAACTTCTTTGACGTTCACTGGGAAACATGTCACCACATCCAGACACATTTATACTGCAGGACAGTGTGACTGGATCGCAGGCAATTACATAACGCTAGGCCAAACAGTGTTAACATTGTGCTTTGTAAGTGAGTGTGTGTGTTGACTCCAGATGTGAGAGAGCAGCTCTCCTGTTACACTCTTTTAATCACAGTAATCCATCAGGTCTTGCCACACTCCTCCACGCGTTGTCTTACTGTGTGTGCGTGTAAGAGAGAGAACGAGACATATAATCATATGCGACAGGGATACAATTACAAAGACTGCTCTATTGTCTTAGTTTTTGCATGTGACACCTGAACAGCTGTGAAATCAAATCTCTGTTTTTCTGACAAGGGCGTGAAATCATAGCTGACTTGAATATGAATGCTGGCTTTGAACGGATGCAGTGGAGCTGTGACGACAACATATTTGCTGGTACATGTGTAAAGAGTGTCTCTATTATGATATGAAAGAGTAAAAATTCATATATGGGTGAATCTCACAAAACCTGTAACCCTAAGAACATGTACAGGTCACATTTCAACCAGAATATATATATATATATATATATATATATATATATATATATATATATGTGTATATATATATATATATATATATATATATATATATAAACAGGACATTACAATATTATTTTCATGAAAATTAAGCACATTCTCCAAAATGTTCATGACTGTTATGCAGATTTTCTTATTTTAACTAGTATGGAGCATTTATAAATTAAGCAGATTATGATTGTCTGTTTCAAAAAAAAGAAAAAAAAAGAAGAAGAATAAATTGATAATTTAAACTATGTTATGCAATGTATAATCATCATTGATAATAATGAAAATGATAAAAAAAAACTGAGATTTGAGGGTAAAATGTATTTAATTGTCCTAAAATAATATATAAATGAATAAATAAAAACATTCCTCAAAATGGTGTAAATTTTTATTTTTAAGTTTTTGATAGGTGTCATAAGATTCACATTTGTACATATTTGTGGGTGCTAATATTTTTGCTCTCATTTCTTTTAATGACAACTCCTATTACTCACCATGGCCCATTTGTCCTTTTAAAAAATCACTATGAACTAATTTTCAGCTCCATTTGAGTGCATTTTAAGAAACTTTCGGAAATAATCTGTTGATTGCAATTGAAATGTGAATTGCGAAATCCAACTGAATGAAAGTGTGTCATAATTTAAATGTATATTAAATGCAGTTAGCTGAACTTTAGAATGCTGTTTGTGACCCACTAAAGTAGTCTTTATATGTAATGTGTTTGACCATTTAATACTCAAGTGTGTCAAGAAACAACATTCATAGTGTACTGTCTCTACATAATTAAGCTCTTTTATTTCATTAATATTATATAATGCGCAAGTAGAGTTTTTAAAATATACTTTTGTGCGGTGCTGATAATTCTTTACCTAATTTGATGTTCCAGGTAAAAAAAAAAAAAAAAAAAATGACTGGCCTTTATAAATTGCATGTACATCTCTAATTGTGCTATATTATCACCAAAACTTGCGTTCTTTGAAGGCAAGTTTTGATTTGAAACACCACAAGTGCAACAAGGTAAAAGTCACACTATACAAAAACACACTTACATATGTTAACGCAATGGAAAGGAGCATCCCCATTGTCCCCTTACCTCTCTTATCCTGGAGCAGGCCCTGTTCCTTTCAGACACAGATATCTTACCCTGCCACGTGTCAAACAGCGCGACACACACTCCACATCAACACCACCCTCAGTGGTCACACTGTCCCTGCAGACAGCACCAGACCTTGTGATTTCCATCGTATTTTAAGAAGCACCCACACTTCCATTATGTCAGCGCTCCAAGAGTGTCCATAATAATCGTTCTCTATTCATGTACAATGCAAACAAGAAAAGTGAATACTGATGACGCACGACTTCCAACCACAGAAAGTGCAGTCCAGAGCAGCAGAGTCACAGGACATGGTGGCCGTTTTGATAAATAGTGACAGGCTAAGTGCTCTGAGCAGCATTAGCTTGAGTGAGAGAGATACCGCCATGGCACCGCTAGCCAAACAGGATATGGTGTCATGACATGATCTCACATCACTTTAATTCACAGTTGGGTGAGCTCTAATTAAGGTCTCCATCTGTCACCTGCAATTTGTAAGGTCTTAGGCAAGTCGCCCTGCTTCTCCATTAGATCGGTCTTGGAGCAGTGTCTTCCAGACTGTGAGTCTGGTGGGGTTGTTTTTTAGAGACGCATTTGGTGTCAGTTGGGAACGCAGAGATATGTCTGAGTGGTCAGATAAGATTTAAAGGGTGGAAATGTTTCTGATAGGTAGAGTGCAAACATGAAGAGTTCTGTTACCTGATAAAAATCTCATATCAGTCCTTGGGAGGCTTCATATACAGACGGAGAGAGAGTGCGGCACCTGAAAGGACCCTGTGCTCTCGAAATGTGTTTGTTTTCTCTGTCAAGCTTCAGAATTTGTACTGATTAGTAAAATGTTCCTGTAGCTTAAAGGAATAGTTCATCTTAAAATGAAAATTTGTTGAAACTGTACTCACCCTCAGGCTGTCCAATTTTTTTTCATCCGAACAGATTTGGAGAAATTTAGCATTACATCACTTGTTCACCAATAGATACTCTGCAGTGAATGGGTGCCAAAATGTGAGTCCAAAATCCACTTCTTCCAGTGAAAAAGTTGTATCAAAATCCACTAAAATATTCCACTAAAGATGTTTGTTTAGAACGGTTTGGACTGGTTTTTATTTTTTTTTATTTTTTCAAACAAAGCAACTTTTTAACTGGTAAAGCAATATTTGAAGATTTATTTTACCCGGAAGATGGATTGTAATTCAAAAGACATTAATTGATGGGACTGGAGTCATGTGGTTTAGTTCTGGATTATTTTGATATTTTTATCAGCTGTTTGGACTCTCATTCTGACGGCACCCATTCACTGCTTAGGATCCATTGTTGATCAAGTGATATAATGCTACATCTGTTCTGATGAAGAAACAAACTCAACTACATTTTGGATTGGGCTTAGGGTGAGTACATTTTCAGCTAATTTTAATGTTTGGGTGAACTATTCCTTTAACTTGATACTAGAAACACCAAGGTCATTGGTTTGATTTCCAGAGATTGCATTGACTGTTATGCAATGCAAGTTGGATTTGAATAAAAGTGTTTTGGTAAATGTTATATTAGTGTTCATTATTCCAAAACTGGATAGGATTGGGGTCTGACGTGCAAACGCTGAGGATGATAAAAATCATTTTGTCTGGTATGTATTTCCTTTCTGGGCTGGAGGGCTATCAAACTCACTCTGTGCTCTTTCAGGCTAAGTGAGGCTTAGCATGCCAAATCCAAATCTGATAACTGCTCACAATCTAACACCGCGGGTGAAAAGGTTTAAATGCCCTCTGCAACCACATCAAACAGAAGGGACTTCAAATCTGACTTGTTTTATTTTGACCAAATGTCTGGCTTGAGAACTGAGCATTTGGGGTTAATGAGTCTTGAAATAAATGAGACAAATGATTTTAAACATATTCGTTCTAGATATTAGCAAACTATACACTTTTTTATTATAATTTTTATTTTATTATTTTTACGTTTGGTTTACATGAAGTAAACTGTTGCTTTGTTGCCTGTCTAGTGGAATTGTTATACTTTATATAGCCACTAGATGGTAATAATCTTTTTCTTTTAAAGGAATCTCTCATTGACGGGATGTTGAAGGTTTCAGCATAAATATTAAAGTTTGATAAAAGACTAAGTTTAATGGAATCTGTGTAAGATTAATTATTTTCATGATTAAAATTTCTAGCCTGGGCGTTGTTTTTCTTTCATTACATTTGGAATGAACTCCTGTCCTTTGCAGCAATATCCTGAGGTGTTGAGTATCATGGCAGCTATTCTGATAAATTCCTTTGCACCCTTTTTCCACTGTTGCCATTGCTTTATTAGGGCATAATACCAGTGCCACTGGGGGACATTTTATATCAAGTTTGGCTGTTCATGATCGGCTGAAATCTGTGGTTGAAATCTCATATGTAAGGATTTACATTATTAATAGAAATGTGAAAGGAATGCAAAGTAAAATGAGTTTAGTCTACTAAAACAAACAATTCCACAGTTTGCATTGGATACTTTTTATTTATTTATTTATTTATTTATTTATTTATTTTTTTAATCACAGTGGTAGTTTCCACTCAAATATCATTATAACAGTTATTGTTAGTGGTATAGCCTAAGTAACCATATATCACTGTAATAATAAAGAAAGAAAGAAAGAAAGAAATTAAGAAAGAAATTTAATTTGGAGTAACAATAATATTGCATTTTGACTGAAACTATGATTACCACGATACATCTGTCCAAAGGTAGATCTCCAGATTGAAATTTGTGTTTTATTGAGCGCCTTTTCGGTTGTAGGTGGGCGGAGCACATTCTCGACGTCATTGGCTTTTCAGCAGTGTGTAGGAGGAACCACGAGAGTGCGTCATGAATGCCCCGCCCCCGTATTAGAGGACACTGAGAGAGGAGAGCGAAAGTTCAGTGTGCGTGAGTAGAGATGTGAGGAGGACACACGAGCTGCTGACGGACTACACGCTTCACAGAAGTTCGGAGATAGCTGAAGACGAGGACATTATTGTTATTTTCCTCCTCATTTGTCCCAATAATGACGGTAACGACTGAAATATTAGTGATTTAAGTGACTGTGCACGCGCGTTTTTCATAGAAACATATGACGAGTTTGGACATTAAGCATCATTTTATATGATATGCATACTTTGGGAAGGCATATTTTTCAGAGAAGTTACATTTAGAGGAATATCTGTTTTTCAGCGTTTTAACTGAAGGGCAAGTGTAATATCAATTGAAGCACTTTTAATCTAAGCTGTGTCAATGGAGCTGCATAATCACCCATAACACACGAAAGTATCCGGTCTTGGGACTGTTTATGCCAGGAAAGTTTCCACTGACTTGCCTCATTCAAAAAAGGTGACTGAAAATCCAGCATGGGAGGCTCACCTCTAAAAATTGTACTTTCTCTGTGGTGTCAGCTGGTCATTGCTGCCTACAGTTTAGAGATTGGCTCCTATGACCTGGAGAGAGGAAGACCGGCTAAATGTGAGCCTATCGTCATCCCTATGTGCCAGGGCATCGGGTACAACCTCACCCGGATGCCCAACTTTATGGACCATGACAATCAGAGGGAAGCTGGGATTAAGTTGAATGAATTCGCCCCTCTGGTGGAATATGGTTGTGATGTGCATTTGAGATTTTTCCTCTGCTCTCTTTATGCCCCTATGTGTACAGACCAAGTGTCCACATCCATCCCTGCCTGCCGTCCCATGTGCGAACAGGCACGTCAGAAGTGCTCGCCCATCATGGAGAAGTTTAATTACGTCTGGCCTGATTCTTTGGACTGCTCTAAACTGCCCACCAGAAATGACCCCAACGCGCTGTGCATGGAAGCCCCGGAAAATGATACCAAAACCGAAACTAAGAAAGGAGAGGGAATGCTGCCTGTGCCGCCCAGACCAAACCAGCCCGGCGCTGCGAACGGACGCTCAGGGGGAAGCATGGGAGTTTGTGCGAACCCGGAAAAGTTCCAGTATGTAGAAAAGAGCGAGACGTGCGCTCCACGCTGCTCATCAGCCGTGGATGTGTTCTGGTCCAGACAGGACAAGGACTTTGCTTTCATTTGGATGGCGGTTTGGTCCACTCTGTGCTTCGTATCCACGGCTTTCACAGTCCTAACTTTCCTGCTTGACCCACATCGCTTTCAGTACCCAGAGCGGCCCATCATCTTCCTCTCCATGTGCTACAACGTTTACTCAGTCGCCTTCATCATTCGAACCGTCGCCGGGGCGGAGAACATTGCGTGCGACCGTGAGAATGGCGAGTTGTATATTATCCAGGAGGGCTTGGAAAGTACGGGTTGCACCATAGTCTTCCTCATCCTCTACTACTTTGGCATGGCAAGCTCCATCTGGTGGGTCATCCTCACCCTCACTTGGTTCCTGGCGGCAGGTAAGAAATGGGGTCACGAGGCTATTGAGTCACACAGCAGTTACTTCCACATGGCTGCGTGGGGCATACCTGCGCTGAAGACCATAGTCATCCTCACCATGCGGAAAGTGGCAGGCGACGAGCTCACCGGACTGTGTTATGTGGGCAGTATGGATGTGGGGGCGCTAACAGGCTTCGTCCTTGTGCCTCTGTCCTGCTACCTCGTCATCGGGACGTCTTTCATCCTGACCGGCTTTGTGGCGCTTTTCCACATCCGAAAGGTTATGAAGACCGAAGGCACAAACACAGAAAAGCTAGAAAAGCTGATGGTGAAAATCGGCATCTACTCCATCCTGTACACAGTTCCCGCCACCTGCGTCATCATTTGCTACTTCTATGAACGTCTCAACATGGACTACTGGAAATTTCGAGGGCTGCAAAGCAGGTGCACCACATTCCCGGGTCGGAGGAACGAGGACTGCGCCCTGGAGTCTTCGGTGCCCAACGTGGCCGTGTTCATGCTGAAGATCTTCATGTCGCTGGTGGTGGGCATCACCAGTGGTGTGTGGGTCTGGAGCTCCAAGACACTGCAGACTTGGCAGGGGCTGTGTAGCAGGAAGTTGACAGACAGGACTTGCAGGAAGCACTGCAGCGGGAGCTGCAGCACCAGTCACTGCCACTACAAAGCACCTGCTGTTATACTGCACATGTCAAAGACTGATCCCTACTTGGACTGTCCCACACACGTATGAGCGCAGCACTGAGACTGTGGCCCCATCTGTGATGTACAGTACTGTGGACTATGTGAGAATAAGACATAAGGTGCTGTGAAGCTTTGTGGTGAAGTAAACAAACTTAAAACCCAACATTGCAGCTAAAAAATGGATTAACAGAACTTGTTAGTTAAAGGGAGAATTTCATCATTGCTTGCTGTAGCACAAAATGAGACAGATATGCACATCCTAATCAGTTCTAAATATCTGCATTCGCCCTTGCATGGAGAAGTGCACAGAGTCCCCATCTAAAAGCTGTTCGATGACATGTTAATATGTTTAATTACTTGTTCCAATGTTTCAGGACTTCTATTTATTGTATATATATATATATATATAAATATATATATTTAATTTTGTTTGTCTTGGTTTCTCACAAGATGGCATTGATCAGTTTGTTAGTAAGTGCCTTTTTGAAGAAGATAATAAAATGTTATATATTTTCAACAGTCGTCTGAAATTTCTTCTTTGAAGTAGGCATTTGAAGAGTTAATTGCTCACTTAAGCGCTATCTACTCACACAAAGACAAACTGCACTTTTGTTTTGGTGTTGCTACACAAAATAACAGTATTTTTTCAATTTCACTGAAGCGCTCGTTGTGCCCAGACGCTCGTGTTTTGCATCTATTTAGAGGTGGAAGTTAAAGAGAAGCTCCCTGGTGAGACTTTTCACATTAACTGTAGCAAGAAAGTGCGTCAAAGCAATGCAAATATTTTGATGAAGAAAGCCAGGTTTGCATCTGAAAGGTTGCCTCAGTTCAAATGCAAATCGATCCTTGAGGGACCCTTTCAGGAGCCTTCAAAAGAGTGGGCTACCCCCGAATAACACAAGGCTATGTGGTTTTGTACGCCCCTGACACGAATAAATCTATGTTGTCAGTTTTAGGGGGCTATTGGTCAGAGTTGTGACTAAGCTTGGATCATGGAGATTATGCTCGTAGCGAAGGCCTCATTTTTGTTTTAGCACATTGTTTAAGCATCGTGTTATACTCAGTGTTCTTTTTTTTTATTCCTTTTAGCCATGTGCTCTATTTTCTCTCTTTAATTCCCCTCCATATGACAGACACAGCCGCTCAAAACGCATTCCTTTGAGCGCGTTTACCAGAACAGAAATCCCTGGTGGTTTTCTCTCCTTCATCCTCAAAGGGAATCGTTGAGCAGAGCGACAGACAGTAGCCTGGATTTCTCTGTGCGAACGTTCACAACATCACCTTTAAACGCAGAGGTTGTTCTGGAATTATATTTCATTAATGAGGTGCATCACATGCACACACACACACATTCAGATTCTCCTATTGTTGCGTGTTGCTTCTCTCTTCCCCCTCCGCTCTTTGATGTGAGCCACTCATGCAAATAAAGGCACTTTTCTCCGACGCTTGATCTGGAGCATGTAGGGCTCCGATAGCTGCTTGAATTGTATATTCCTCACCCTACCTCCATCTATTTGTAGCAGCCGATCTGGGTTTTGATTATTCATTCATATGCCATTGCATGTTTGTTTTAGATCTTATTCTTTTCTTTTTTTTGAGCTTGGTTTGAAAAAAAAAGAAGCATTATTAGAAAATGTATGGGTATATCAAAACAACAGACTATGCATGTAGCATTAATTTTAAATATATATATTTATCATATTTATATATGGCATGCATCAACGTTACATGTCCCTCAAAAGAGTTGGGTATTTGGTCTTCTAGTCTCAAAATCTGAATAGTCTGAATAAAAGTCATTAAGAAATATATCCAGCATTATTGCAAGCATAAGATAACAGAGAATTCTGTGCTGGTGTGAGATTAACTGTTATATGTTTTGTTAAAGTAACAATTTTTTCACAACTGGTGTAGTGTGCTTCATTTTAATTTTGAAACTGAATTTTGAAACATTGTGCTATATATATATATATATATTTAATTCTTGTTGAAGTTCTTGAAGTTATTCATCACCTTTGTCATTGGAGTTCATTTGCAAAGGCAGATAACTCAGGTTTTAAGAGTTTTCAAAAATCATGTTTTTTAATTGTGTCAATCAAATCAAACTGCAGTTGGGTTATTTTGATTTAGTAAAAATAACAGCTAAATAAAATCTGTAAAATTAACTCTTCATATACTGTTTAAAAATATACTGTTTTTTTCCTTATATTTTCATGTAGTTTAAATGACTGTTACAGTTTCATTTACACAGACTTTGGCTTAAGTTAATGGTCCATTTATCTGGTCATGCAAATGTTATAAAATGCCTCAGCATTTCCTTAGAAATGTCTTCTATCTTTTACATTATCACTGGAGAGAAAATAATTAATAAATTACCAGGACCTGACAAAATATGTCAGGAATGCAAGTCAAATTTCATCAAATTTCTCCATTCAGAAAAAAAAGGTCACGTACAACTTTTGCACTTTTTGTTTCCATAAAGCAGGGCTCCAGACTGCGACTAAAACAGTCCCATTTGCAACCAAAAACAATTGATTGTGTCACCAGTGTTTGATTGAAATGATTTAAAAAAGCCCCTAAGCTATGGAATGTACTTCCTCTGCACGTCAGAAATGCACCAACGTTGGATGATTTTAAAAAGTTGATTAAGTCACATTTATTCAAGACTTTCTTTCTATAATGAATTGTTGTATTGCTTTTGGTGTTTTGTTTTACTTTATTACTGTAGCGCTTTGGGTTTAAGAAAAGCGCATTACAAATAAAATGTATTTTTATTATTAAAAATCAAAATATTTTTAATCATAGATTAACTATTTTAATGGATATAGCATATTAAACTAATATTAAATGCATAGCAATACATTTTATTAGAAAAAAACAAATTCTGATTTAAATTTCATTTTTACAAATTTTGCCTCTCATTTGCCACCCCAATTGAAGAATGACCTTCTTAATGTTTCTCATCTTGTTGCACTGGCATTTATATTCTAAATTACATGAACCACATTAGAAATGATATAAGGTATTTATATGGCTAAATCATACAAAAGTTTATTAGTCTGCATCTCTGATTATTCTGGTTTAATTCAGCTGTTAAATATTAAATGCATAGTTTAGCAACTTAACAGTAGAGCTGAATGATTTTGGAAAATAATCAAACTGCAATTGAATGTGCAATTATTTTTTGAAGCTCTTTATGTTCTGTATTATTTAACAAAGACAAACTAAAAATCATTGTATAGTTTGACCAACACAATATTAGATAGATTAAACATAAATCTTCTTTTCTGTAGGCCAGGCCTATGTTACAATGAAATTAGGTGATTCATGAATTGGTATAAATGACATTTTATATGAAAAAACTACAATCACAGTAGTACAGTGACTGATTTTTTTAACTTCCAACCTTGCAAGCATGTAATAATTATAACAATATAAAGCACTGACAAATAAGCCTTGTATAAACATTAATATACAACTCACACAAACTAAAGTAAGTTTAAATATATATATATATATATATATATATATATATATATATATATATATATATATATATATATATATATATTATAAAAAAAATGTATATTATGTTACACTTTGAAATATTTTATAATCTTCTATTCAAAATCTAGAATGTACCCTGTGCATTGTGTATACTTATATTGATTTGATTTCCCAAGTAACAGCCATACATGTTCTGATTCCAAAAAAAGGCCATTTCACAATCAGTTATAGATGGTAAATATTATTATTATTGTCTGTAATATTTTACAGGCAATCCCTGACAGGTCTGTGTGGGTTATTGAAGCCACATTTTTTTTGTTGTTGTTTAAACTGACAGCTGCATGTGTCATTTACCCATCGTCATCACAACATTGTAAAAGCGGCTCCTCTGAGAGAGCTTTGGCAAGTACACCGGTCCTTTCAGCAGCCAGTGGTTCAGAGCAGGCCGGTGGGGTCTGCTAGCATTTTATGACCGAGTGTTTGGGTATTTTTCAGCTCAGGTTGCCTCTCTAGAGGGGTGCTTTACCTCCATCACAATGTCAGTAAACTGCATCTGGTGTGTGTGTGTGTGTGTGTGTGTGTGTGTGTGTGTGTGTGTGTGTGTGTGTGTGTGCATGTGTGCATGCATATAAAGGCACCAATTAAAATGAGGCCAGTGGCATACGTCGGAAAGGCACCTGCCCAACCACAAATGTGAGGTCAACACTGAAGCAGAACATGCATTCTCTTTCACTCACATCCTCTCACTCACTTCCTCTTTCCCAAACCTAAAATAAGCTTTGATGATAGTAAAACCTCAAATATCAAACCAATAGAATTTTGGAGTGAACTTTTCAGCATCAAACAAAGGAATGGTCCACTTGAAAATTCAACGTTCAAATCAAAATTCACTTGGTTTGATATTTTATTATCTAATGCACCTTTAAGAGTCCAGATATTTTTTTGGTCTGCTGCAAGTGGTGGGATCAGGTTGGTTAGCCACGCTCTCGTCTGTCCGACCGAGCGGAGTGTGAGAGACCCTGTCCAGTCATGTGTTTGATTAAAAGAGGATCTTTATGAGGTGTTTACCCACCTCCTCCCGAACCCCAGCCATGCTTATCAGTCCACAACCATCCACCCACCCCTCAGGAAAGAAGAAAGAGAGAGAGGGAGAGCAAAGAGAATAAAAGAAGCCCTCATTACACTCATCCACCCCCTCCATCCTCCCCTGCCCTCCAGAGAACTATCCCTTTTCTGCACTGTTTTGATGTGTAAATGAGCGCATTGAAAACCTGCTGGCCTAAAAGAGAAGCTTTCCATGAAAATGCGCCAGTCGCTTCGCAGCAGGGTTCACACATAGTGGGTCTGCTTTGCTCAGCACTGTTGCTCCTATCTTACTAATATGAATGTATACAAAGTACAAGCACGTGCATGTACAACATTTGGTGTAGAAACAATTTTCAGTCAAAAAATGCAAGTAGATTTTTGCATTTAATGACAAAAAAATATATCAACATATTAAATTAAATACAAAACTTTAAAGTAGAAAGACTATAATTATGAAATATTTTACATAATTCAATAATCTATTTTTACTTCAATATATATATATATATATATATATATATATATAATTTTTTTTTTTTTTACAGTGTATTAAGTACTGAAATGTGTGATGCCTATTCAGGTCAACATGGTCAACATGAAAATGCACCATCCTGGTTTTATTGTAAACAATTCTTCAGTGTTACTCCAAAAAATAAAAAATAAATCTTTTTTCTGCTGCTGGATTTATTTCTCTTTGTTTTGACATATTTATGTGCAATGATATATCTCTAGTGTTGTAATTAGTGATGTTAAAATGTATATATTTCTACAACCGAAGCAATTAAGCAGTATGTCAGTAAGCTAAAATCAAAATGCATTTTAGTTCCTATTTCAGTCAAGAATTGATTCTTTTTTTAATACACACACTACACTGTTGTAGCATTTGGTTTTTTCTTTACAATATGATTATTTGTCACCTCGCCATCTGGTTTGCTTACTGATAGTTCACCCAAAGATAAAAATTTCATCATAATTTTTCTCACCCCCAGAACATGACTTTCTTTAAAAATAGATATATCAGATATAAAAGAAGACATTTAGAAAAATGTTCTTCACCAAATTTTCCGAGAAATTTCTCAAAATATCTTTTATTAGATATAATTTGACCCCATTTTCAGTTTATGATCTAGATCTTTTTGTGCACAAGTCATAAGAACTAATTATAAAAAATAAACCAAACTATTTGTCTTTTTTATAAATATGTAGAACTAGCTCATCTTCTGAAATGACTTTCCTTTTCAGCTGACAACGTGAATACTATTATTTTTCAAGCCCTCGAGTTACACAAACTGAATAAACAGATATGACAGAAAGACTCATTGCATGGCATCTTTAAGTTATCATCGTGAGTGCTTTCAAACACACACACACACACATGCACATAGTGTAAACCACAACGTACACGCAAACAAAACATAACATTCTGACTATTAATCTCTGGAGCTGCCAAAGGTGGAACAGCCAAAGTTCAGGTTAAAAAAGGTGGCGTGTCCTCATGATGAGGAAAGCATGCATGAAATATCTGAAAAAATATTTTTTAAGCAAACATTGAAATTCTCAGAATAACATAAAGTCTACCCAGATTCCAGAATCCTGAAACAGAGCAGCCTTGTTAACGAACAACCCCCAAATATGTTTAAAAAAATAACCACAATAAAAAAACTGTAAGAGTACATTGAATTTGACAGACCATAATCCATCTACCTCACTGGTGAAAACCACTGTTCTGCCTTTGTGCTTGTTCAAGTGTTCAGTGCTACTGTTTCTTAGTCAAATGTAATTCACGCAAATATGTGTATTGTTTCGGCTAATTGCAACTACAGTGGACACGTTTTCTGTCTTACTAGCCACAGTTGACCTTACAACAGTGATTACTAACATATGCACACTGCTTTTCAAGGACAAGAACTTTATCTATATCAGTCAAATGAAACAATGGCACATGCTGGCTCACCTGCCAATGTTGCTGATGATTTTGGAATAAAGGGAAATCTACCCAACTGTCAAGAAATCGTACTTCAGACATTTAACGTGAAAAATGAGTAACTGACACATGGCAGATGTATTTTTGTATGTTTTCTTCAAATAAATTAAATAGAAACTAGACATTCAATCCTGAGTCCATTCAGCATGCTTCTGTTTCTAAAATAAAATAAAGGAGTCATAAAAGACACACAGTACCCTGAATGAAGACCATGTGTATTTAAAATACAAATGTTTACTTTAACATCAGATAGACATTTATAAAGGAAATTAAGCAAATATTCTGCCCATTTTTCTGACTTTGAAGCACACTGCCATATAAAACTCAATGTAATTGAATAAATTGCATCTAGCATGAATGAAAACTGCTTTGTCATGATGAATTACAGAATAAACTCTATTGCCCTTGAGGTTTGTTTCTTCCAAGCATTAAGTATATAAAGGCACTTCACCTCTGCATTTGCATACTGAAGTAGCACATATTTCTGGCCTCACAGTCCATTATATTTAACAGTTTCTGTCATTCAAAGGAAGGAATGGAAGAAAATATAAAAGCTAATAGGTCATGATTTGCATGATCTCCAGACATGCGAAACCCACTAAATCAGAGATTTGGGTCTTAAAAAATCAGCCTTTCCTCTTCTCAGTCGCTGTGAAAAATGGTATTAAACAGAACATAAAGCTTAGCGCGAATTTCCAGTCTGTTTCATCATGCCTTTCAGAGGCTGCAATAAATAGCAGAAGAGATGCCAGCGGTTGTCAAGAGATTTGCAACATACTCAAGTACTCATCTTTACGTCTTCCCTTCTCAGAGTCCCTGAAAAGAATGCTTGTTCTATTTTAGTATTTAACAGCCAGCTTCATTTTAATATCAGCAAGAGATATTGTTTGCCGACTTCTCTACATTTTACATGTTGCCCCCAGGAGTACAGAGTCAGTAGTGACTGTGTTCGATTGATCTGAGGTAACTATTTCCTCCTCCTCTCTTCAGAGTGATGTGAGCACATAGTGACGGCAGGTGTTTGTCGGGGTGAAACAGTGACGGGCGTTCGTCGAGGCCTTTCATCGGAGGTTGTCACGAATTGTGATCACAGATGCTGTGTTATCTAGGTCAGGCGTTTAGACACGGAGGGCTCTGCCATTTTGATTCTAGTTGCTAGGCAGCACCCTTCTCTAATCTCCAGTACCAAAGTCTCTCCAGAGAGAGCAAGAGAGGGATCAACAAAAGAAAGAAGGAGTGATGGGAAACAACAACAACAAAGGGCTGTAAATGGTGCAGTGTCATCGTCTGGGTTTAGAAACATAGCCAGCACTGATGGTGTGGAAGAACCTCGCTTCTTTAGATACACAAACCTCTTTATCTAGACGTACAATCAAACTGTCTTTTTCTTCTCGGTCAAAGACGCGCCCAAACTAAATCTCTGCTTCAGAACTTTGCTGTCAGGCTTGCCTTTTAAGGGGCCATTAACACAACAACATTTACAGCCAAAAACAGCATTTTGCGTGTTCATTTACACGACAACTGCGTTTTGGGGACTGAAAACGCATATTTTTGGAAATGGGTTTAAAAGTGCAAGTTTTTGAAAATGCCATCCTTATCTTTTCCGTGTAAACACTCAATACGGGAATCTTTGAAAATCGTGACACATGCGTAGTACGTGTTAGGTATGTAGACATCTGCAGTACGTTTCGATTTTAATGGCAAGTGCGAACAAACATACACAACAGTGGCAGAGTACATGGTTCTGTTGTTGCTGCTTGAGAGTTTGCAAACACTTCTTCAGCAAAGTGTGGATTTACTTCGCCAATATTACAACCAACAGCGGAGACGCATCTTATACTTCATATAATCATCACTTCCCTACAGGTACTGTTTACTAACAGGGTGACAGCGCCAGCTACTGGCCTGGAATATGCAATACAGTGTTTTTTGCAGTTTTCGCAGATATGTGTAAATGCTAATTATTTTGAAAACGTTGTCATGTATACTTGTGTACAATGTACAGATTGCAAATCCATTTGTCTATTTGCAGGAGTACATCAGAAAATGAACAGAGCATCAGTTTACCCTTTCGGGATTTTTCATATTGCATCCAGTGTAGACGAGTGCGCCACTCGTGTCCGGTGTAGACACGGTATAAGTGACCAATGAGGATCAATGTTTATTCTAAAGTCATTACATAAGAAACACAGTTTCTGAATTCAAGTCTCTGCTCATTTCGCAGGAAGTTTGATTGACAAGCGATCTGACTAATCATCCATTTTTGTCCAACAAAAGAAACAGACAGGAGAGTTTCTGCCATTTTGATAGATTAACGTTGGTGGACTTGAACTTGAAAAATTGTGTGTATTGACATCTTTCTGCACTGATTATTTTACTCAGTAACTAGTTAAAAGGAAGAAATGATCAGTTCATGTGACGCTTAAACTGCGCTACAGCGATCTGTCAAGAAAACGGTAATTTAGTTTAAAACCATAAAACCTCTCAGGTTACGAATGTAACCATGGTTGCCTGAGTAGGGAGGGAGACACTGCGTCCTCTAGGGGTCGCTATGGGAAACACCTCGTTGCGACCCGTGTCTGAAGCATACATTGAAAAAACACCAACGAGTTGGCCGAGTTGACCCATACGCAGAATTCCTGCTCTAACCTATCCAAAGTGAACACACACACACCGTGAACACACACCCGGAGCAGTGGGCAGCCATTTATGCTGTGGCACCCGGGGAGCAGTTGGGGGTTTGGTGCCTTGCTCAAGGGCACCTAAGTCATGGTATTGCCAGCCCGAGAACCCACAAACCTAGGGTTAGGAGTCAAACTACTAATTTACAAGCGATGCTTGAAGTGTATAAACAAATACACAATGGCAGAAAGGAGCCCAAGGAACCAAGGTCTAATCGTCTCAAGAAATGGGAACAAGGTGTAGCGTGTAACCCTTACCGTACAGGATTTCAGGAAGTGTGCAGAATCTTGCTTGCACACTTACCACTTACGTGGATTTTAGAAAGTGTGCAAAATGTTCACGTGCACACTAACCACCATGTGGTTTTCAGAAAGTACACAGAGCTTAGCGTGTGTACCTAAAGGTTCCTAAGCATCGCAGAGATGCAGAACCGCACGGGAGAGGCAAGTTCAAATTTTAGAAACCTCTAGCGAGGGGAGCATCACCTGAGGCAGCATATACAAGAAGACTTCTGTAACTGCCACCTCCACTTCCCACTGGATGCGACAGCACAACTAAGCATCCATGGAGTTCCCTGCAGTGCTGTGCCAGGCCTGATGATCAAGGAGGCTCCCGCAGAAACCTGTGATCTCAGCCGCCTAATACCGGAACATGAAGCCAGATGGCTGGTGCTGATGAGTGTTTAGTAAACACTGCAACTGAGCACTGCAAGGAAACTCACAGAGTTTATTAGTAGACACATAACCACCAACAATTTAATACACATAAGTATATACAGAAAGGGTTACATACTCACCCACCCTCCTGCGCTGGAGCCCCGCTCAAGGGGCGCCTCCTTTTAGTCCGGACCATCAGTAAGGTGGCTGCTATGAACATAGAACCAGCCAAAAACATTATAGGTCCAGCATAGGAGACTGTTATGCGAGAGGTTTCCACCTAACCTCGATCTTGTGGAGAGCTGTTGGTTACAGGGGAATTAGGAAGGGGAGGATAAGTTAAAAATCCCCAAAGGGAATGAGTAGATACCTAGGTATCGCTCTGATTCAGACGAGAACGCTGCTTCATCTGGATCACATCCCTTAGGTTCTGCTTACCTCCTTGTGACCCATGATTCCTCTTACCCCTGCCCGCAGGTGGGGGAGGAGCGCAAGTGGCGACACTAGCCTTCTGTGCCCATCTTTGATCCTCAGATCGAGAAAGGTCAAGACACCTATATTGTTTGGGCTCAGACCTGGACCTTTGTGGAACGAAGGATCTGAAAGCAGCGGAGCACGCCTTCGTCTCCCTGAACTTCTCGATCACCGTCTCAATGGAAATACCAAAAAGTTCAGAAGGCGAAACCTGAGCATAGAGAAGAAATCCTTTTCTTTCTTCCCGATGTCTGCCAGGTTCATCCACAGATGTCTCTCTACTCGGGCCGATATAGTCCTGCCCATGGCGGAGGCGGCCTGCTTGGTAGCATGGAGAGAGATCTGTGGTGCGGCGCAGCTCGGCTACCTAATCAGGAGAAAGGCCCTCGCCTCTATCCAGGTCTCTTAGCAGATCAGTCTGATATGCTTGAAGCACCACCATTGTGTGTAATAAAGCCACAAGCCTGACCTGCTGCTGCCTATGACTTGCCATTTAAGCAAGATGTATTTCTTGAAGGGGCCTAGATGGCAAGGAGGGAGATTGGTCTCCCCCACAGAAAGAAAGCTCTTTCTACAGGGTGCATCCTCTAATAGCAGCTTTTGCGCATCAACCCGTCCTTGCTAGGATTTCTAAACATTTGCCTAAAACATCCAAAATAGTTTGACCAATAACATGCAGGTATGTTACATAATCACCCAATCGTGGCATGTGAGAAGGTGAGATCTACAGAGAACGATCAGAGCAATGCAAATACAAGTATATGTTGTTTGTTCGTTCATTCAACTTGAAAGCGTCGCTGCACACCGATCACTGTATGACACCAAAGTACCAAGAGAGTGATTTAAATGCATAAGGAGCCATCTGCTCTGCTCTTTATAGCTCTTATGAATGTCATACAGTGATCGATCTGCACTGCACAAACAGCCAAAATCTGGATATTTTAGGCAATATAAAAATCCAGGCAAGGAAGCGTCCTGGGAAAATGGATCATATGGTCACCCTACTAATGCACAAACCTAAATAGCTAACTGTTCTCTCGTCATGCACAGATCTAAAAGACATAAACAAAGATCTACATTCAGTGTTGGGCAGTAGCGTCGCTAAAAGCAGCGAAGCTACTAGTTTAACTACATTCCTCAGTAGCGTGGTCGTAGCTTCGCTGCTTTCTGAATCAAATAGCTTTTCTGTAGTAAAGTAATTTTTTTTACCAAGTAGCGCGTTAGCTTCCACACAAGCTACATTTTCGCAAGCATTTCTAAAGTTCAAACTCAAATCGGGAAATACAACTGCTAAGATCACTGATCCTGGATCAGTAAGTGATGCGACGCCGCCACTTCATCTTGTTCTTGTTTATGGTGGATAGCAACCAACCAGCTTTATGATGCATTACCGCCACCTTCTGCTCCGGACGGTACCACTCCTTGGCCGGTCACGCAAAAAATTACTTGATGAAATGATGGCAGTGGGTGAGGTCGGAGAACAGTTGATCCCGAGGAGCGAGTCGACCGTGGCCGTACCTCGACAAGTACATGACACTGATTCCCAAATATACGACCATCGCAATTCAGTCTTCAATCACAAACAAAGCACTTTCTATCTATCTTTTTTTCTATCTGTTGGTAGAAAAAAAGCGTTTTCCCTTGTTAAGAAAATCACATTTCAGATATATTGTAAACAAAGGGGAAAATAGCACATGCCCTCGTGCTAAATTAAGAATTTGTGAATTTAAAAACCCCATTAAAGTTTGATTTAAATCACTGATATGATTATATTATTTAATTATAATTTAAATGTAATCAAGATTATATTTTTTACATAATGTTCTTTAGGATGATTTAATGTAGAAAACAGTAAATCAGAAAATTAATCAATTTAGCTGGGTTTTCAAAGACATTCACATTGCATTTTGTTCTGCAAAGGCCTATATTAAGCATGCCCATGCAAACAGGTGCGTACACATACTTGTGTGTACATTATTACGTGAACTACATGTATTTTGATTGTTTTTGTTGCCAAATTGATAAGGAACACAATACACAATTGAACTAAACAATTACACCTGCCTATCTGTTTGACTGACAGTTTTGAACACTGAGATAACATTGACTTGTAATAAAACGTGTTCAACATAAAAATTGAATTTTAAAAGTAGCTTAGATGTAGCAAGCTACTGTTGATTAAGCTAAGCTTGCTACATTTCCCAAGGGGTAGCTTCAGTGTAGTGAAGCTTCATTTACTGTAGAGTAACTGGTAGCTTAGCTCACTACATTTTCCAAGTAGCTTGCCCAACACTGTCTACATTTCAGTGCCTCTCCATATTAAAGAGGTTAAATGTAAATTATTTTAATCTTACCCTGTGGTACACGAACAGTGCTGATCCAATTTAAGTCCCACTTGATACTCTTCAACAAGGGGATGGTCCTTCTGTTATCAAAACTTCAGTTGTTCCATATTGATTCACAGATGTCTGTGTGACATAATTGTTAATGTTTGTGCACATCATCTGACTGAAACTGATTTTTGTTTCCACGCAGACATGTGTACAAACAATAGATCAAGTGAAAAAACACAAAAACACTGTCTGTTATTGTGTTTTCATTTATAACTGGTAACTACCATTTTGAACTGTAATTGGTCATTTTGAATGTCAGTCAGATGGTCTCCTTCTGTTTAAGTGGCCAGTTTTAAGACCAAAATGATCTACAATGTTGACTGTATAGTGATAATGATAAAGTCTAGCTCCACAAGACTATTTAGCTGAATGGGACAACAAAGCATATCAAAGTCTAAAATAGTTGAAAGAATGGCAGCATTTTGCTACCTTAGCTCCTCAAGCTGGTGAAGAGATTTGAAAATGTAAGATAAAGCTACATTGAAGGCAACAACACCGAACCATGAATGACAGAAAGAAACTATAAATAAAGGGGCTGAAATAGTTAAAAGCCAACATGAGCTTGTGACTGCAGCATGATGGTTTGATGCTCACCCTTCAGGGGTTCATTCTGAGAGAAAATTTGCCAGATCCTCCCTCCTCTCTTTCAGTACATCTCCCTCCATCTCTCTGCTTATCTCCCTCATTTCCATCGTCTCTAGAGATCGCAAAAATATGCTGTATATGTAGGCCTGTGTGTGAGAGAAGCAAGGCAAAAGACATGGAGTGCAATGTGCATGATGGTGATACTTTAATCTTTTTTTCTGTTTCATGAAAATTTAGTTCAAAGCAGACTATTTTAAAACCATGAAGCGAAGATCAGTGAAAACTGTATTCAGAAGGTGGAAGAAATGAAATCACTTCAAACAAACACAATTGCTCCATTGTGCCTCTGTACTTATTGCATACAGATATGAGACGGTTCAATTCAGTTCAATTCAAGTTTATTTGTATAGCGCTTTTCACGATAAAAATCGTTGCAAGGTAGTTGCAGCTTAAGTTTCTACAATATATTTAGTAGTAGATTGTCAGTGGTGACTATGTCAAATTGAAGTACATATGGCAGAAATGTAAGGTAAAATTCAGTTAATGACATTTTAAGACGATGAACACTATTAACAGCAAATATATAGCAAAATTTGGTAGTTTTTGTTGTTTCAGGTTTGGCATCATCTGAAGTCCTCTGAGGTATTTGCATCATCTTTACTCAGGTGTTTGGTCATCTCAGGTCTTTTTAAGGGCTGGATCCAGACTGAAGCTTGTGGCAGAAACAGAAAAACAAATAGAGACATAATTAGCTTAGCTGCTGTTCCAACCAAGCAAGTATGATTTGTTCAACCCAAGCTAAGGAACAATAATGTGCATTGACCAGATATAACTGCAGTACAAGATTATGAGATGCATTATTTGAATGCTTGGCTGAAGAGATGTGTCTAGATTTAAAGAGAGAGAGTGCGTCTGAACCCCAAACATTATCAGGAAGGCAGTTCCAGAGTTTGGGAGTCAAATGTGAAAAAACTCCACCTCCTTTAGTGGACTTTGCTATCTTACGTACTATCAAAGGTCTAGGTATGCAGGAGCTGAACCATTTAGGGCCTTACGGTAAGTAATAATTTAGTGTATTATTAGGATTGTGTGGGAATTATGTTTTGGAATGGTTTATTATTATTAATGTGTATATATATCTGTATGTGTATATATGTAATGTGGATGAATACATGTATGCATGTATTTTTTCTTTCTTTTTTTTCGTGTGTGTGTTTTGATCTGCTCTCCCAGTTGCCTATGACAAATTTCTCCTAAGGGAGACAATAAAAGAGAACTAACTAACTAACTAATAATATTTTGGAACAGATATGGAACTTAATATGTAGGCAGTGCAGAGAATGTAAAATTGTAACCTGTAGCTTGTTTCTAGTAGATGCAGGACAACCACCCAGCAGTGCGTCACAATAGTCCAGTCTAGAGGTCATGAATGCATGAACTAGCTTTTCTGCATCAGAAACAGGTAACATGTTTTGTAGCTTGACAATGTTTCTAAGATGGAACAATGCTGATTCTGTATACTGCTTTTTGGTCCAATAAGTAATATCTCTGCCTTATCTGAATTCAATGGGACAAAATTATTGGTCATCAAATCTTTTACAATTTCAATACAGGAACACATGGCCTAGTGGTTAGAGAGTTTGACTCCTAACCCTAGGGATGTGGGTTTGAGTTCTGGGCCAGCAATACCATGACTTAGGTGCCCTTGAGCAAGGCACGAACCCCCAACTGCTCCCTGGGCACTGCAGCATAGATGGCTGCCCACTGCTCTGGGTGTGTGTGTGTTCACTGCTGTGTGTGTATCCACTTTGGATGGGATAAATGCAGAGCATGAATTCTGATGAGGGGCACCATACTTGGCTGTATGTCATGTCACTTTTCACTTTTTTACACTCTGTAAGCTTAGATAATTTAGAATTTGAATCTTGTCTCTTTGAGATATATAGTTGAGTATCATCAGCATTACAGTGGAAACTAATTCTGTATTTTCTAAAAGTAATACCAAGGGGTGACATGTATATTGAAAAAAGCAGTGGACCTAGGACAGATCCAGGTGGCACTCCATACTTAACAGGTGATAACTGAGATGACTCCCCGGTTAAATAAACACTGTTTACAAGTTTACAGATGGAAATAAAGAAACATTATTGAATTTCAACACGCACAAGTCAAAGCAACTAAATATTTAACAAACTAATTAATCGTGCTTCAGACATAAAAAGCTGTTTAAATATCCCTCAGAAGGTTTTTTTGTTTGTTTTTTGGTGGTGGTGGTCCCATCCTTAAGATATATAAAAAGAGACACAAATAAGACAAGTGCTGATCAAATTGAGATCTTTGGTTTCTTGGCAAATCTGATGTTTGAGATATTTTTTATTGTATATAACTTCTAAAACTCTAGAGGAGACATGTGAAATTACTGGAGCAACATCTGAGAACAAGGAAACATTGCTCACCACATAATTCATATAAGAAACCATATAACACCATAACTTATTTTGAATTGGCTTGTCCAATGCATCTTACATATAATCACCATGATTTGGTTAAGATATCTGTGGCTAGTGAGTTATATCTGCACCAGGGAGAGTTTGACTCAAGAAGAGTCTACCCTTAGCCAAGACATCTCATCCTGCACTCACTGCAGAAAAACCTCATCAAACAGCTCATATCTGAGAGAGCCGTGTTGATTGAATTCCAGTCCTCCATGCATTTGATTTAAACTTCTCCTCCCCTTCAAAGCATGAACACTTTTAATCCACTTTACTTTTATTTTCTCATGTTACCTTTTCGTCAATGTCAGGCTTATACGAATCCGTGTCTGAAGCACTTATGAGCACAAAGCTTCAAAATATTTAACAGAAATTTTGGTCATACAATAATTGAAAACAAACTGTGCATGTTTTTGTATTTTATATGCATTCCCATGATATAAGACACTGAATACTGTACAGATCGAGATATTACAAAATTAATGCATTCAATATGTTTAAAAAAAAAATTACTTTGAAAACACTGAAAACATTTTCGCAGAATGAAATAGAATTTCTTCTTGCATATTTTGCGTCTCTTCCAATGTGAAATGTCCTTTGAGTGGTTATAAAAACTTGTTAAGTTTTATACAAAACAAATGAACATGGCAACATTTCTTTCTTTTTTGGGGGGTGGTGGTTGTTGGCAGTTTGGAATTGAAATTGTCCCGTGAGTTATGCTAAAAGGTTAAAGTTGCAATGAAATGAAGATTAAACCATTTTATAAGTTCATAATATAGATCTTATTTTTTATTTATCTGCACATAAAAAAAGAAAAACACATTTTTACCTTGTGATGTTTATTTATTGATCTTACACTCAAATGTATGTCACAATATGGAAGAATAATATGTAGCCGTTTTTTTAATTCTCTAAGGCATTTAAAAAATAATATTGCCTACCCCCTGACAAACCTAAGGTCAGTAAAATGAATTGCTTAACTTTCGGAAAATACTGCTCACCTCAGCTCATCAAACTAAATATTAAATGAGCTGTTTTATTTTACATTTATTTTAAATGAAATTTGAAACCATCTTAACTCTAACATACAAAATCTATAAAATTAACACATTTGTAATAGTCTACATGATTGATTTCTATTGGTTTGTAGCTATTGATGATCTTATAGTTCCCATTAATTAAAGAAAAATATTTGTTTTACTTATAATAACTTTGTGAACAGGGCTGGATTATTACTTTTGATGAATGTGGGATTTGAGCCTCTAATTCTTTGAGAAAAGTAATTGGACTCCAGAGTTTACCCTTTACATGAAAAGTGCCATAAGTGTCAGTAAAGAATAGCCTAAACATTGCACAAATCCACGTATTGCTTGCTATGCTACAGCAGGCCTTTGTGTTAATGGCACTGAGTTAGACTTTCATGTCCCTTTCTCCTATTCATTCTCTACCCTTTTCATTCTGTCTCTTGTTGTGGGGAACCGTGTAGGGGTGTAGATAATGCTTTTAGGGAACTTTATAATGAAGTTAACCCTCTCTTTTCGTTCTCATTCTAACCATCACCCTTTATTCTACCAAAGCCCCTGAAGAGAAGCGCAGAAGGTCAGAGGTCAGTATGCATCTGTATGGTGAGAACATTTTGAATGGGTCTCTGCAATTAAGAGAAGCCTCGGCAGGAACAACGAGGGATAATGGATAATCAGGTCTCTGAAAAGACCTGTCCTGATTTATAACTTTAATAAAAGTGGTTTTGATTCATTTTCATTCATATCAAATGATTTGTGCATCTCTTGCCTTGTCTGTCATCCTGGATTATTATTTTTGATGAGCTTTATGATTTTATGAGATTTTACATTGCCTTTGCCATAAGCTTCCTCAATGCATTATGCTTAGAATTCAGCCAAAATAAATTGTTGGCTGAATAATGCTGAACAAGACTGTATTTCAAGCATAATTACGCTGCCCACATCATGGAACAGTTTCACGATGGGAACGTGCTTACTATACTTTAAGATTCTCTGTAGGATTTGGAACAAAGTACATATGTTTCTCGCTACCCAACAATATGAGGCATGTATTCTCTGTTAAGCACCCCTGCTGAAGGCAGATCTTTTGCCGAATGGTGCATCCCTGCAGTGCAATTCGGGATGTAAAGGGGGTAGAGAGGCAGGTTCTCATTTGAAGCACAGCCCATGTGGACCTCTGTGCACAGTGACCTGTAAAATGTGCTGTGTGCTGTTGGTTAGGATGCTGATGTCTTCACGCCCCTCGTTTTGAAAGAAAAGTCCCTTTTCTACGGTGAAAGATTGAAATAAGGTCCTATTCATTTGGAAAGTTCAAATTTTGTTCTTCCTTCTTTGTGTGGCTCATCATCATCTCTTTCTGTGCATGCCTCTGCATGAAGTTATTAACAAAAGTTTGAATGGAGTATGTTCATATAATACCACAAATCAGAACAACAGCCGACTAATGGATGCTTATTTCAGTCCATCCCACAAATCCTCCTTCAGCCAAATCTCAGCCATTTTCTTTACCATAGTTATACCCACGATGAGTTGTTTACCGTTTCAGTTTTAGATTAACTTTTGCTTCCTTTCTTTCTTTTTTATGAAATCAGGAAAATATATCGGCCATACAACTGGACTCATCATTCTGTACCAAAACATCAGGACTGTAATCATTTTTAGATTCAGTCTTCATATTAGTGGTCTATATACAGTGGGTACGGAAAGTATTCAGACCCCCTTAAATGTTTCACTCATTGTTATATTGCAGCCATTTGCTAAAATCATTTAAGTTAATTTTGTTTCCTCATTAATGTACACACAGCACCCCATATTGACAGAAAAACACAGAATTGTTGACATTTTTGCACATTTATTAAAAAAGAAAAACTGAAATAATCACATGGTCCTAAGTATTCAGACCCTTTGCTGTGACACTCATATATTTAACTCAGGTGCTGTCCATTTCTTCTGATCATACACCTTCATTTGAGTCCAGCTGTGTTTGATTATACTGATTGGACTTGACTAGGACAGCCACCTGTCTATATAAGACCTTACAGCTCCCAGTGCATGTCAGAGCAAATGAGAATCATGAGGTCAAAGGAACTGCCTGAAGAGCTCAGAGACAGAATTGTGAAGTGACATTCAGCCAAGTATGGTGACCCATACTCAGAATTTGTGCTCTGCATTTAACCCATCCGAAATGCACACACACAGAGCAGTGAACACACACACACACTGTGAGCACACACCCGGAGCAGTGGGCAGCCATTTATGCTGCGGCGCCCGGGGAGCAGTTGGGGGTTCGATGCCTTGCTCAAGGGCACCTAAGTCGTGGTATTGAAGGTGGAGAGAGAACTGTACATGCACTCCCCCCACCCACAACAACCTTTCGATTGGGAGTCCGACTCTCTAACCATTAGGCCACGACTTCCCCTAAACCCCTTAAACCCCCTAAACCCCACGACCCCTTGTGGCAAGGCACAGATCTGGCCAAGGTTACAAAAAAAATTCTGCTGCACTTAAGGTTCCTAAGAGCACAGTGGCCTCCATAATCCTTAAATGGAAGATGTTTGGGACGACCAGAACCCTTCCTAGAGCTGGCTGTTCAGCCAAACTGAGCTATCGGGGGAGAAGAGCCTTGGTGAGAGAGGTAATGAAGAACCCAAAGATCACTGTGGCTGAGCTCCAGAGATGCAGTCGGGAGATGGGAGAAAGTTGTAGAAAGTCAACCATCACTGATGTCCTCCACCAGTCGGGGCTTTATGACAGAGTGGCCCGAAGGAAGCCTCTCCTCAGTGAAAGACACATGAAAGCCGCCATGGAGTTTGCTAAAAAACACCTGAAGGATTCTCTGGTCTGATGAGACCAAGATAGAAGTTTTTGGCCTTCATTCTAAGCAGTATGTGTGGAGAAAACCAGGCACTGCTCATCACCTGTCCAATACAGTCCCAACAGTGAAGCATGGTGGTGGCAGCATCATGCTGTGGGGGTGTTTTTCAGCTGCAGGGACAGGACGACTGGTTGCAATCAGGGAAAGATGAATGCGGCCAAGTACAGGGATATCTTGGACGAAAACCTTCTCCAGAGTGCTCAGGACCTCAGACTGGGCCGAAGGTTCCCCTTCCAACAAGACAATGACCCTAAACACACAGCTAAAATAACGAAGGAGTGGCTTCACAACAACTCTGTGACTGTTCTTGAATGGCCCAGCCAGAGCCCTGACTTAAACCCAATTGAGCATCTCTGGAGAGACCTGAAAATGGCTGTCCACCAACGTTTACCATCCAACCTGACAGAACTGGAGAGGATCTGCAAGGAGGAATGGCAGAGAATCCCCAAATCCAGGTGTAAAAAACTTTGCATCTTTCCCAAAAAGACTCATGGCTGTATTGGATCAAAAGGGTGCTTCTACTACTGAGCAAAGGGTCTGAATACTTAGGACCATGTGATATTTCAGTTTTTCTTTTTTAACAAATGTGCAAAAATGTCAAGAATTGTGTTTTACTGTCAATATGCGGTGCTGTGTGTACATTAATGAGGAAACAAAATTAACTTAAATGATTTTAGCAAATGGCTGCAGTATAACAGAGTGAAAAATTTAAGGGGGTCTGAATACTTTCCGTACCCACTGTAAATAAATTGTAATACCTTGTGTTTAAACCATGCAGTCAAAACAATTAATGATATCACTCCCCTATAGAAGACCATTATTTTTTTAAATAATTGTTTTAATATTTTGTTTATCTTAACAAAAAGAATATTAAAAATTTGTATGCTATGTATGTTATGTTTAACCCTATTAAATGTAACTAATTTATCAAGATGCAAAATGAACTACATTATAGCAGTCAAAAGTTTGGAATAGTTGAGATTGTTCAATGTTTTTGAAAGACATCTCTTCAACTCGCAAAGGCTACATTTATTTGATCAAAAATATATCTAAAAAAAATATATACATATAATATTGAGAAATATTAAATGGTGGTTTTCTATTTAAATATATGTTTTAAAATGTATTTATCCCTGAAATTTCAGCATCATTCAGTCTTCAGTGTCACATGATCCTTCAAAAATCAGTGTAATATGCAGATTTGTTGCTCAATCATTATTATTTGTCAAATTATTATTGGTTTTCAGTTATTAATAATGGTTCTTATTATTATCAATGTTGAAAACAGTTTTTGCTGCTTGCTATTCACGTGGAAACTGTGAGACTTTTTTTTTAACTCTTGATGAAGTTCAAAAGAACAGCATTTATTTGAAATGGAAATATTTTGTAACATTATGAATGGCTTTAATTTTACTTTTGATCAATTTAATGTGTCCTTGTTGAAGTATTTATTTCTATCTTCTTCTTTGTGTAATCTTATTTAGCCCATACTTATGAACTTTTTATTGTGTTCTGGCTTTCAGGTGTAGAAGCAATAAATCAAATATCTAACCATTCAAAATGCAATTTTCAGTCTCTGCAATTCATTAATAGAGGCACTTCAGACAAACCTCAACTTTTTACCATCATTAAATCTCTATTCTGGACCACAGTTCTGGTTCTTTACAGAGTTGAGTACTATTACTCAAAATTCACTTCTAAAAATAGGAGAGGTAAGCTTTGCACAGATACCTCCAAGTACATATGCGTACAGTGCCACGGAGTGCAGGTCCGGACTTTTTCTCTCTCTCTCTCTCTCTCTCTCTCTCTTTTTTTTTTTTTTTTGCCAGTTATTTTGGCAGCCTTTGCGATTCGTTCAAAGGCACATTGTTGAGTAAGTGCATAAGCTGAACCATAAATGCCCAACAGTTTTTTATTAAGGTACAAACATCTGGAAGTGCTGGTCCTGTACTTGCACTACATGCTGTATAACATAACATGCTATACAAATAACAAAGGAGCTGTTTAGAAAGCCAGCGTTAATTGTTTTCTCCTGTGATTTTATTTGGAGCCAAATGATGATGACCTTTTGATCTTTTTCTGCAACATCCATGCTTCCCAGGGTGAGACTGCATGAGAGCGGCGTTCTCTCCTGTCGCGCTTTACGCCGTACTGCCGGACATGACTCGCCATTCTGTACTAATTACCCCTTTCCTGCACTTCTTTATGAGCCATGTTTGCTTTGTGCGGTGCATCTGGCTCTGTTTACCATACATCACAGTCGCTTGTAAAGTCAGCCTGCTCTATAGGGGGCCGTGTCAGCATTAGTGCCCATTAGAGATTCCCAGACCCCAGAGTCTACACTAATCACAACACATGAGACCAGTCCCCCTTCAGTCTTAACTCGGAACACGGTTCTTTATAGATGTTCCAAATCCTAGTGAACTACCTTTTTTATGTACTGCTATCTACAGCATTTTAACCAAAATGGAACTTTATAATTGAGATTGAATTGGAGAATTTTACAGAATCAACACAAGAAGACTCAAAACACTTTATTTCCAGTGAGGTTTTATATTAGCATATTGCTAAGCTCACAAAGTGATGGTTTAATAAGCAAGACTAAACATGGCGTTTTCAATAGATTATTACCATAATAAGACTATGGCAGCTTCAGATTGTACCCTGAGCTATTCACATTCAGACTTTTGCAGAAATTATTTGATTCTACTGAAAAACTCTTAACGCTTCAATCATTAAAAAATGAAAAGTCTGTCATTTACACAGCCTCATGTCATTCCAGATCTGTGTAGAACACAAAAGAAGATATTTTGAAGAACCCAACAGTCAACACTACACCAATTAACTTTCAAGGAAACTCTGTTCACTTGGCAGGCATATTTGCAACGCCTCTGGACAGCTATTCCAGCATTCCAAGACCAAGTCCTATTTATGTGAATGAAAAGATCCTGAATTCTGGAAAAACTGCTGGCCACACTCCCATTCAAATTACATATTTCAAATCAACAATAAAATTCTCACATGAATGATCTGATACATTTTTTTTATGGTCAAAATACATAAAAAAGCTTATATGTTAAGCCAATGTCTGTGTGCAGTCCTAAGCGCATGTTCTAGAACAGTTTCTATGGCAATGCAGTCCAGTGATGCGATGACTTTACTAGATGAGTCTTTCATTTAAAAGGCAAAACTTATTCTACCAGTTGCACATTCTCCCCTTCATAGTAATTTGATTGCATGCTGTTGGCGTATTTGTAACTTTTCATTCCACTAACTTACATATGTATGCAAATCAGACAGGAAACGCAAGTTCATGAGAATTGAATTGTGTTCAAGTTCAAATTTCAACCATCGGAAACAAAATCCAACAGGTTGGAGTCGGGATGAATCAAGGATCTGTAATTCGTTCATTCTCTTTAACTTTTATTAAATTGACTAAAGTAAATAGAAAACATTTCCAGAGCTTTCATTGACCAACATAAATGTATTTTGTAAATACAGTGAAAACTTTGGAAATCTTTTCTTTGTACTTTTGTCAATTAAATAAATATTAGAAAATGAACACTTCATGAGAATCATGAAATGATTCTTACGTATACATATCTATACGCTATAATAAAATGGCATATTAGAAATATAAGCCACTTTGCTAGTTACCCACTATCATATCAGTCAATTGGAACAAGTTGGAATGTTCATCAAATAATTTTTTTCCAAATTGTAATTATAAGTGTGACAAAGATATGAACTGATTTTACAAGTTGTAAACCTGTTATTATGGCCATTTCAATTTTTGGTAATGCAGCATTAATCATGAAATATGTACTAATTGTTTGTGTCAAGTTGAATTTTCATTTTTATTGTATACAGACAAATGATTTTGGAATCTGTCACATTAAGCATAGTTAGGTTTCAGAATGTGAAATCTCAAAGATGCCATATTGTTAAATGCTACAAGATGCAGTCTAGGCAGGCAAGAGGGTTTTGGAACAAACCTTTTTTGTTGTATTTTTGATGGTATGAGACATTGAACATAAATGAGGCATTAGCCTGGGCAGCACAATGTTTTCACACATTCAGTGCTCTTGCACCAGGCCTGTGTTGTGCTTGGCTTTGCTAGAGGGTCATAGAAGTAAGAGTGTCCTGTCGTCTTTCAGCAGCTTTATCATGCCCTCTGAATCACAGTGGAGTAAGCATGTGTGAGAGAGGGCGGAGGAACAGAGTGGGTCAGGAGTGTGTGCTCTTATTTTTGTGACATAACAGGACACAACTCTGTATAATGACATGGGTATGACACGGGTATTACAAGGAGAGATGACTTATGAGGACATAACCCATGTCCCCATTTTTCAAAATGCTTATAAATCATACAGAATGAGTTTTTTGAGAAAGTAAAAATGCACAAAGTTTCCTGTGAAGGTTAGGTTTAGGTGTAGGGTTGGTGAAGGGCCATAGAATATACAACCCGAATTCTGGAAAAGTTGGGACATTTTTTAAATTTTAATAAAATGAAAACTAAAGGAATTTCAAATCACATGAGCCAATATTTTATTCACAATAGAACATAGATAACGTAGCAAATGTTTAAACTGAGAAATTTTACACTTTTATCCACTTAATTAGCTCATTTAAAATTTAATGCCTGCTACAGGTCTCAAAAAAGTTGGCACGGGGGCAACAAATGGCTAAAAAAGCAAGCAGTTTTGAAAAGATTCAGCTGGGAGAACATCTAGTGATTAATTAAGTTAATTGATATCAGGTCTGTAACATGATTAGCTATAAAAGCTTTGTCTTAGAGAAGCAGAGTCTCTCAGAAGTAAAGATGGGCAGAGGCTCTCCAATCTGTGAAAGACTGCGTAAAAAAATTGTGCTTTTAAAAACTTTAAAAACAATGTTCCTCAACGTCAAATTGCAAAGGCTTTGCAAATCTCATCATCTACAGTGCATAACATCATCAAAAGATTCAGAGAAACTGGAGAAATCTCTGTGCGTAAGGGACAAGGCCGGAGACCTTTATTGGATGCCCGTGGTCTTTGGGCTCTCAGACGACACTGCATCACTCATCGGCATGATTGTGTCAATGACATTACTAAAGGGCCCAGGAATACCTCCAGAAACCACTGTCGGTAAACAGAATCCGCCGTGCCATCAGCAGATGCCAACTAAAGCTCTACCCATGCAAAAAGGAAGCCATATGTGAACATGGTCCAGAAGCGCCGTCGTGTCCTGTGGGCCGAAGCTCATTTAAAATGGACTATTTCAAAGTGGAATAGTGTTTTATGGCCAGACGAGTCCAAATTTGACATTCTTGTTGGAAATCACGGACGCCGTGTCCTCCGGGCTAAAGAGGAGGGAGACCTTCCAGCATGTTATCAGCGTTCAGTTCAAAAGCCAGCATCTCTGATGGTATGGGGGTGCATAAGTGCATACGGTATGGGCAGCTTGCATGTTTTGGAAGGCTCTGTGAATGCTGAAAGGTATATAAAGGTTTTAGAGCAACATATGCTTCCCTCCAAACAACGTCTATTTCAGGGAAGGCCTTGTTTATTTCAGCAGGACAATGCAAAACCACATACTGCAGCTATAACAACAGCATGGCTTCGTCGTAGAAGAGTCCGGGTGCTAACCTGGCCTGCCTGCAGTCCAGATCTTTCACCTATAGAGAACATTTGGCGCATCATTAAACGAAAAATACGTCAAAGACGACCACGAACTCTTCAGCAGCTGGAAATCTATATAAGGCAAGAATGGGACCAAATTCCAACAGCAAAACTCCAGCAACTCATAGCCTCAATGCCCAGATGTCTGCAAACTGTTTTGAAAAGAAAAGGAGATGCTACACCATGGTAAACATGCCCCGTCCCAACTATTTTGAGACCTGTAGCAGAAATCAAAATTGAAATGAGCTCATTTTGTGCATAAAATTGTAAACTTTCTCAGTTTAAACATTTGCTATGTTATCTATGTTCTATTGTGAATAAAATATTGGCTCATGTGATTTGAAAGTCTTTTAGTTTTCATTTTATTAAAATTTAAAAAACGTCCCAACTTTTCTGGAATTCGGGTTGTAGTTTGTACAGTATAAAAACCTTTACGCCTATGGGATGTCCCCACTTTTCACAAAAACAAACGTGTGTGTGTGTGTGTGTGTGTGTGTGTGTGTGCACGCAACCACGTGTGATCCCGTAAAAGTGTATGTTTGGACACAAAGGGGAAAGAGAGGTGGTATGCTGAGAGTGCACTCGGACTAAGTCCACCGCAAAGCTCGAGATGAATTCTGCCAGAGTCTCAAGTGTCATAAAGGCGGTGTTGGGCCAAGAGTGTGTGAGTGTGTGTGGGTGTATGATAGGGTCAAGGGATTAACAGCTGGCATAAGAGTCTCAGTGCTGCTAGACACACACAAAACAAACACAAACACTCTCCTGTAACACAATCAAAGCTGTGGCGAGAGATCTGCTACTAAAATAAATGCAGCAGGAGGGGAACAGTGAGACAGGGAAAGAGAGAGTGAGAGTGTTTATGTTTGTGCAGTAGAAAGTCATGCCACTTGCACACACAGAAAGAGAATATAGAAGAAGAGGCATCCATTTTTACATTGTCTCAAGAAAATATGAGTGGTGCTTGTCTGCCCACAATGTTGAAGTTGGCCTGATCTTTTTTCCATGAATACCCATGTGTCTATGATATTCTGGTGCCTAGATATGGCTATGGCCTTCAGAGTTCCCACACATGGCTTCTGTCCATTGACTCAAATCAACTCCAACTACAGGCGAGGATGTTCTGGGTGGTTTTCAGGGTGTTGATATGCAGTGTTTGTTAATAGACAGTTGCTTGATGGTTGATAATTGGACCACATCAAAAGTTTGAAGTATTCTGAGTGTTTACAAGGATGTTGATATGAGGCATAAATTCTTATGTTTGCCGTCTGGTTACTAGGATGTTCTGAGTGTTTTTAGTGTGTTACGGTTCAGTTTCTGAGGTTTTGTAAGTAGTTGTTAAGGTGAGAATTTCTAGTTGTTAATTTTTCATCATCAGGAGGGGATATGTCAAACGAAATCAAAGAATGAACTGAAATGACGTCATTTCGAACAAAATCAGGCCAAACAAAGTTCATTTTGGCTCCTAAACACCTTTGAGCTACCATTGGTCCGTGGAGATTATGCAGTTGGTGGGTGTGTTCTGGAACTCCGCCGCCTTTGACATGCAATTTTTTTTCTCATTCTACGGAGGACAGACAGGAGAACACATCTCCGCGACTATCTTGCTGTGCCACACTTTGTTGCATGGCCCAACAAACTAGTACTCGGAGTGTCAAGGCCAGTCTCTACATAGTGGAAATCGGTGTCCTGTGCATTTTTACCCTTTTCAAGGGATCGTCAAACATTGGTGCACATTCTGAAGTATGAAAAATGCACTTCCTCATCTGTGTTCCACATTTGCTGAACAAAAAAAGGCAAACTGTCCATTATTCTTTGTTTTTGTTAAGTGGACGCCATAAACTCTAAGTCACTTCTTCTCTTTCTTTTTATTGAATAGAGCAATGCTACGGCCAGATTTTTATGAAACTGTTCTTCTCTCAAACACATCGTTGTTGTGTTTAGGGGTACACATGGGTAGCGTGACACATCTTTACAACCCCAATTCAAGCAGTGCTGGGGTGTCTGAACGTTTGAAAACAGTATACAGTCACTTAGCCTTTTCAATATTTTTTTGCCCTCAAACGAGGAATGAAAAAGAACTTAGTTTTAAGTATTTCGGGCCTTTATCCCCCACTTCTTGTCAGACATCATGCATTTCCCATTTTTGAGAGTAGATGGTGATGTAAGTTTTCCAACTAGCATATTAAAATAGAGTCTTCTGAGTGGAGCATTAAGTAACTGGATTAATATGGTCATTATTTTATAATAATCTTATAAATGGCAGGTCAAACATTTTACCAGCCATTGCCATTCCTGACACATGATAATCTATAGTCGGAACAATGTCGCTGAACACTGCTGGGGGTTATGCATTACAAGAATTACGAATGACAAAATGCTAGTTAAGTAATCAGATTACTTTTTTCAAGTAACTAGAAAAGTAACAAATTCTTTTTAAATTGACAATAAAAATATCTGAGTTACTTTTTCAAATAAGTAACGCAAGTTACATTGTTTTCTCATTTATTCACTGACATCTCTCCTGTCCCCATGCATGTTGAGAGAAATCAGGAGTGAATTACAGAGACAGAGAGGCACTTCTTTCAGCCTGAGGCTTATTAATTAGGGCCTTATCTTTTTTACTTTATTTTGTGTTATTTGACATTGACAAAAAATAAAAATAAAAAGACATAGAAGACATAGAAAGTAAGTAATGCAATTAGTTACATTTTTATGGAGTAATGCAATATTATAATGCTTAAAGAGACGTTAATTCATATCACATATTTAATCTTATTTAAAATTCATGATGTAAACTACTGGGCTCACTGCATCATGGACTGAATAATCTCATAAAGGGTGAATCACTGAAGGCTATCTAAGATTTTGGTATGGAGATAAAGCTTAAGAACGTGATTTTTTGATATTTGAAATGTATATTAGCACAGTTGCTGTTTGCTTATGCGATCTGATGAAGTGTTTGGACCTGAAAACTGTGATGCAGTTTGTTCTCAAACAAAAGCATGAAGAGCACGCTGTAATAAACTGGCAAAACAGATTTGGCAAATGCTTCGGAACCGGGAACACTTCCCATAACACCCGATGTACTTGCTACATCATTAGAAGAATGGCATCTACGCTAATATTAGTCTGTTTCTCTCCTATTCCGAGGTCACCGTAGCCACCAGATCCAGTCTGTATCCAGATTCAGAGGGTCACTGCAGTCACCCGGATCCAGTACGTATCCAGACCAGATGATGGATCAGCACCTAGAAAGGACCTCTACTGCCCTGAAAGACAGCGGAGACCAGGACAACTAGAGCCCCAGATACAGATCCCCTGTAAAGACCTTGTCTCAGATGACCACCAGGACAAGACCACAGGAAACAGATGATTCTTCTGCACACACTGACTTTGCTGCAGCCTGGAAATGAACTACTGGTTTCGTCTGGTCAGAGGCTGAGCCCGGTTTCTCCCAAGGTTTTTTTTTCTCCATTCTGTCACCGATGGAGTTTCGGTTCCTTGCCGCTGTCGCCTCTGGCTTGCTTAGTTGGGGTCACTTCATCTGCAGCGATATCTTTGACTTGATTGCAAATAAATGCACAGACACTATTTAACTGAACAGAGATGACATCACTGAATTCAATGATGAACTGCCTTTAACTATCATGTTTGCATTATTGACACACTGTTTTGCTAATGAATGTTGTTCAGTTGCTTTGACGCAATGTATTTTGTTTAAAGCGCTATATAAATAAAGGATACTTGACTTGACTTCAGTAGATATTTTTTTTCTATTAACAAACTGTTTTTGCAGATTTGAGCATTGTAGCCAATCACAGGCATATCTGTTGATTTCTTGAAGACAGTGGCCAATCAGAGGTGTTTAATTTGGTCAGAATCCACTCACAGCTGAAAATGACACATAAATGTGAAATTCAAATAATTAAAATACATGTGCATTAAGGCTAGAGAAGAGCAACCATAATAATTTCAGGAGCACCCTCAAGTGATTTGATTGTGGAACTGGGTCTGGTGATGCATGATGTCAGACTTGACAAGTGGATTGAGAGGCGTGCTTCAAATAACAGCAAAAGACTGACCTTTGGAGTTGAGAATTAATATTGAGTCATCAAAATGAAAACAGGTGTATTTCAATGTGTTTAGCACACATCTCTATAGGAAGCTACACAGTTATCATAAGGGCTTCATGCTCATGCACTCTTTACTTTTGAGGGGGCACGAGTTGGGGGGGGGGGTCTTCATGTGACACACAGCAGCCACAACAGCACAACTCATTAACTATATCATGAAATATCTTGATTCTCCCCTTTATAGATTATGTTGATCTATAGTGGGTGATTGTCAAGGTAACCTAATAATGTAGTCTACTAACTATGCATAAAAACCTGTCTGTTTACTTAATTAACAGATATGGTCAAGATGTGTGTCATGCCATAACTTATTTTGTAATATGACTGACTTTATATTTAATGTGAATTTAACATTGAAAGTTAATGTGAATAAAATCATTGCAAATTAGGCTATCATAACACTTTTTTATTGTACAGAAAGAGAGCAAAGATCAAAGAACGTTTTCACTGACAGTCTAGTTCAAGCACTCTCAAAACTCCCATTAAAATCACTGAAACTGTTAACACTATATTAAAATTAATATCTTACAGATTCGTACACACATATGCACTTTGTTGTTTCTGACAAGAGAAAGAGGTATTCAGTCAGCGAGCCAGTGAAGAAAACACCAGCATTTTAGCGATGACTCATCTGAACACCTCTGATTGGTCATTGCATTCATAAACCCAACAGTGTGTGATTGGTTATAATGCGTTGTGCTGTAAAAACGCATCTGTCTCTGGCTTAGCACCAGCCAGCGAATGCAGATCTCAATTTAGCAGCTGGTGATTTGATGCAATGAATGATTTAATCACTCTGGTGTGACTGTATTAAATATAGAAAATATTATTGGCTATTGTTTGTCTTTTGGAAGCTGCATTCAAAATCCACTTGACTTGGCTCAAAAATCTGAGGAGGCACGTGCCACACCACTTTGTATGGGCATGACGCCTCTGGTTATCATTCATGTCCCTTCAGAACAAGTTCAACACAATCAAGGTTAACACCTAGGGTTAGAGGGTTTTTCAAGTCCCCAACCCCGCATATGAATAATTAAAATCAGTGAGCTTTGATTTTGCAAACAGTACTAATTAGTAAGACATTGATGGTGCTGAAATGACGCCTGAATATTTCTTCTCACATTAACATCTGGCCACATTTACTGATACAGAGCAAGAAGGATTGTATGAAGAGGTGTGTGGTGTGTGAGCAGGACAGGGGTTAAAGGGTCCAGACCCCAATTTATTTGGGGTGTTAGTTTTTAATTAAAAGTGTAATTGATGCCCCTCTGCAAGGGCAGAGCCTGTCTGTGTTTGTCTTCAGGATGGATGTCCGATGATCTTCATGAAGGGCATCTGTCCATGTGTGTGGAACAGGAAGAGAGCTAAAGTCTTCGCAAGGCCATACTGGAGCCGCTGAGGGTGCGAAATCACGTCTCTTCTCCTCTTCTCTCCTTCTCGCTTCTGTTTGTTTTTTCTTCCCTAGCCGAGCGGAACACCTTCATGGTTTTGCACAGAAACTCTTTTGTCTCAACTCTCCTCCCTTTTCTCCATGTCTGTCCACAAATAAATTAAGAGGGAAATACAGTACCAGCCAGACTGAATGATGATGTGGTACTGGTCAAATTGTGCATTAATAATATTTCATAGTAATGCGATTTATTATGCACACATTATTAATATTACATAACGATGCGTATATGACATTGTAGATGAACCGCATTGACCGTTTACGGTTGATAAAGTTAAATAAATGTTTCAGATCCAGTTTAGAAAGCCATCCATCATCACCTCTCTCGTTATTTAGTCTTAGGTATGAAACAGAGTCTTTCCCATGCTGCCTCATGTGAGTGGGCTTCTGTATGACTAAGTGGTGGGTACCGGTGAGGTTGGAATGGTAAAGGTTAGTGTGCGCAGACGGAATGGGGCCTGCAGAGGTCTTCAATTGGCTCTTTCAAGCAAAGAAACACAGGCAGTGTGTGCCTAGATAGACTTTAACTCAGAGCTCATAGTGGAGTCATAGTGGATGATTGTGTCAGAGAAACAGTTCCTGTTTTTCTTAAGGTGAGAATAACACTAAAAGTGGAGCAGTGATGTTATTACATGTAAGTAATGCCGTGGTACTTGGATATATATATATATATATATATATATATATATATATATATATATATAGATTCAAAAGGTTGGGATCAGTAAGATTTGTTTTTTTTTTTAAATAAATTCATACTTTTATTCTTCAAGGAGGTATTTAATCAAAATATTTAGAATGTTACAAAAGATGAATGCAGTTCTTTTAAACGTTCTATTCATCAAAGAATCCTGTCAAAAATGTGTCAAGGTTTCCAGAAAAATATTGAGTAGCACAATGAATTGTGAATTTTGAATTGTTTCTTAAGCAGCAAATCAGCATGTAAGAATGATTTCTGAAGGATCATGTTACACTGAAGACTGTAGTAATGATGCTGAAAAAATCTTACAATCATTAATACCAGTATTTTACCATGGTGAATAATTACCATATTCACATACAATAAAATCTGTGTGCATTTTAAACCATTAGAACAAATACCATGATATATGGTATGCAATAGTACCTTGTTTATTTATCTTTATAAAGTTTGCTCACTGTTTGTATTGATAATAACATGATTCATTAACACACGTTGACTCTGTGTATTCCCAGATTTTTTTTAATTTGACATAGGCAAAGGTATTTGATGTAGCCTTTCTAATTATATGTATATTAAATTGAAATCAGATTTATACAAATTTTACAAAATATCAAAAATGAATAATTTCTTACAAAATCATCTTGTGTTGATATCCATCTGTAGGTGCCATATAAAGTTGACCTTGCTGAGCTCCTGCTTCCGCACCCACGCCGTCCTGTCGCAGTGCCCAGACTGGGTCTCCTGTCGTTGGGCCGTGGCAGCCACTAGACCTGTCTGGGTATGATTACCTTCACATCTGTAATGAATTATAGCTCCTTCTGCCATTCAAAGACTCCTTTATAGGCCTGCAGGTCCCTTACTGCTCCATATTAACACACACACCTCTTCACACTCATGCGAATGCCAAAAGCACAAACACACTATTCACAGAAAAAATTATCCTATGTAAACAAATACCTTTACAGGAACACAAAAATCACAGACTCCCCCTGACACACACACCCTCTCTCCTGAATTAAAAGGTCTCAGTTACACAGTCTTACAATTCCACTGAAAAATCCTCCTTTTCCTGCAGCTCCTAGACAGCTGCTTCTGCCCGTTCCTTCAATGGCTCGTTTGAGCTGCTTCATGTATGTGGGTAGAGATTCCTTTCTATTGTCACACACTTTAATGTCTTCATCTTTAATTCCCTCTCAACTGTGCCGCACACACACAATGCTAAATCCAATCTCTTTTAAACCATGGTGTAAGAACAATATGCTGCTCTGCATCAGAAACAAACCCAATCCAAACAGGTCTAAGATAAGCTTCCTTTGTTTATATAACTACCATTACATAAACAACATGTACATATACATGACTACATTCAGAATGGAAAGCTACCAAACTGCATATTTATATATTGGTCTATGGAGTCAATATAATGCCACATATATTTGCAAACGAAAATGAAAGCATTTAGAAAAAATAAATGTGCTTTTTGCAAACAAAAATAAAGAATTGCAAACGAAACGAAATAGTTTCGAGCTTGCGATACAGTTTTTCCCTTTGCGCTTCACGTTTCTGCGCATCTCACTTTCTGGCAATGTTTTGACATGGAAGTGGAGTCAAGGGATGGGGGCGTGTACAACATGCCTCCCTGGAAGTGAAGACGCAGATCACTGATCCAGGTACCTTCATGAGCAGAGGCTTGGGAGTGGATCATTTTCTTTTATACACTAGCATTAAAACATGCATATTTTTGTTTTATTAACTTTATTAACAAATGCATATGTGTATTAGCAGCGTTTGCTCAAGTTAAAAGTTGTTAACATAAACATCTGCTGTCTTTCAATGTGCACTTTTATAGCATTATGATGTGTATTGTTTCATTTGGTTAACTAAATGTGTATTAATAGTGTTTGACCATAGCAACCTGAGATTATCAGAGACTGATAAAATATTTTTATCCATCCCACGGTCCATTGATCATGACTTTTTATGTAATATATGTCGATATTAGGCTATTATTATTATTATTATTATTATATAGGCTAACTGTATATAATAATGAATATTATATTAATTAGGGTTATATTTTTTTATATTTATTGTTATCCAAACTAATTATTGATTTATAATTCTAGTATTTATAATTATAGGGTTAGGGAATTTCTAGAGTTATTGTTAAATTCATCTTCTAAAGTGCACTTCCAGTAAAAAGGGGTGATGTTGGCACAGTGGATAAGACACATGCCTTTGGTGTGAGAGACCTGGGTTCAAATTCACTGTGAGACACCAATGTGTCCCTAAGCAAGACACTTAACCCCTAGTTGCTCCAGAAACGTGTGACCTCTGAAATATATAGCAATTGTAAGTTGCTTTGGATAAAAGCGTCAGCTAAATGAATAAATGTAATGTCATATAGCATAATCAAAGCTTTAAAAAAAAAAAAAAAAAAAATAAATGTAATGTCATATAGCATAATCAAAGCTTTATTGGCATGTAGGACATTTATAGGAACAGGCTATTATTTACAAAACTCTTCAGGGCTGCGATTACCAAAAGCATAGAAGATGACAATAGTTCTACAATCAATTTAGGCTTAAGATGCTTTTGGGGAAACGTAGTCCTGAATGTTAAGTAAAGAGATTGCAATGAAGGGAAAATAAATTAAATACATAACAACGAATATAAAAATACTTACCAACACAGGTTTGGCTACCCCTAGATGTGTTGGCCCAGCACATCTCATAGATCAGGGGTCACCAACCCTGCTCCTAGAGATCTACCGTCCCGCAGATTTAGACTTACAAGATTTGTAGGCCTATTTTATTTCATGTTCTTTATGTATGGTTGGTTAACACTTAAATTACCAGAGGTGGCTGTATACCTAAAAGCACCAGTGGGTGAAATCTACCCATGCACATAAAAATTTTTTTTTACGTCACTTACAGGGAGGCATATTGTACACGCCCCCGTCCCTTGACTCCACCCCCAATGTGAAAACAGTGCCAGTGAGACACGCTGAAACCGAGCGCCAACCTCCCGCTCTCTCCTGAGGCCAATAAGGAAGTGACTAAAACTGCAATTCATCGACTGGTCACTTGAGGCTGGCTGCAAAAGGGAGTCAGTCCCATAGACTGCCCACGTTAAAATGCCCAACTTTACAGCAGAAAAAAACGTTTACCGCCTGGTGCAAAAAATGATTTTGGTCTAAATAGCTAATTTTGCCTTGCATGACAACTGTGAGGGGGGTGAATTTTTTTATAACTCATCCGTTTAAATTAAGTTCTGCATAATTAAGGGCGTGGCCACTTGAGTGACAGGTGGATTGCTGCTGCTGACACTGCCATCGCGCTAGGTGGGCGTGGCTTCAGCAAGTAGCTCCCGCCTTTTTGCCCATTTTTGATTGTAAAATAAAATAAAAGCATTGTTACAAATTAATTAGTAGATATGGCCAAAATATGTATTGCAAAATCATTGCTTTTTGCACTGTTTCATTTATATTTTCCAATTCTTTATTTTTGTTTGCAAAACTTATTTTTGCTATTCTTTATTTTTGATTGCAAAAAGCATATTTATTTTTTCTCAATACTGTCATTTTTGTTTGCAAAACTTTGTGTGTGTGTGTGTGTGTGTGTGTGTGTGTGTGTGTGTGTGTGTGTGTGTGTGTGTGTGTGTGTGTTGACTCCATACTGGTCAAGAGGACAAGACTGTGTATTTAACAGTTCTACTTAATGAAGGATTGCAAATGACAGTCAAATTAACAATGACAGAGACATAAAACTATTGATTTAAAGATGTTAAACATGTATAGAGAAATAATTTTTATGTTTATTGCAAAACAGCTATATTTACACAAATTAAAGTGATTTGTGAGTGGAGGGAGACTAACTCAAATAACATCATTTTAACTCTGTAATGAGACTTCCTCATTACATCCCACTTTATGGGAGTGGGCAGGCACTATAAAGTTTTTTTTTGTTTTTTTTAATTATTTTCTTGTTTCAGTTGTCTGATTGCTGGATATTTTTGGGGGGGATCATGGATAACTGTTTCTCACATGTAGTTTATAAACACAATTATCTTTAAAAAAAAAGCTATAAAAAGGTGTTGATGGCTTTAACGAAAGCATAAGCCAAGTAGTTCACTGTTTCCCTTTGGAGAAAATGAATGGGATTTTTACACATCCAGAATCTGACTGTTGCACTCAGTGAAAATAAGAATGGATGCAGGGTCTCAAGGGTCTTAAAAACACAACAAGAATAAAGTAAGCGTCAAGCTGCAGAGCAAAAAACATCCATCAAGCACATGGCATGCTGAACTCTTTGTCATGCACTTCAAACTTCTTGAACAATTTTTACATTGTGGCAGTGTGCATTATCCTGCTGAAAGAAAGCCACTGCCATTCTAGGGAACACCAGCAACATGAAGGTGTGTACATGGTCTGCAACAGTCTTTTGTTAGGTAGTGTCAAAGCAACATCCACATGACGCTCACTTTCCCCATGTGCATCATTTAGCATCTATGACCTTGATTTGCATATACTGGTTTCCTTTCTTGCCACTGTTGGTAGTTACCAAGTCACTCTAGCCATCACTATTTTTAGCCTTTGTCAAAGTCACTCAGATCTTTTCGCTTTCCCATTTGTTCTGCTTCCAACATATGAAATTCAAGAACGGACCATTATTGATGTGCTGTAGTTACGTTTATATGCAAGTGTACAATTCTATTCAGGGGTCCCGTAACCCCAAAACTTGGAAAGCTGCATCCTGCACGAAACGGTAAAAGCTTCATAAATCCTTAATGTATGTTAGAGCTGTGCAAAGTTTATTTGTGGGAAGAGCCATACACGATTTTCAATGCCTGTTTTGTGTGTACACGAGGACACGAGGCCCCTGATGTAGAAGAAAGCAGGATAACAACACACAATTCAATCAAGAACAGAAGAGGATGCGTCAACACTATGGCCACCTACTTCCCATACACTTTACTCAACCAACAGACCTTAAGCGATCGCCATTCTTTCTCCTCCAGTGTTCTTTCAATCCAAGCACTTCAAATATTAATTTCTCTGTCAGGTTTTAGCCCAGTCTCTGTCCTCAGTGGAAAGTCTGGAGCCAGGCTGGCTGAGCGGCGACGTGAGGAAGGGCAATTACCTTCTGCCACCCGAGACTTCCAACAAAAACACCAGAGTGTGTAATTAAAGAATGAATGGCAGACCTCGCTCTATACTCTCTCACCCTTTCATGATCAGGGCCCTATTACGCATGGGCCAGTGCGGGAACCGTTGAGATAAACGTCTTTCAATCATGAAATAAAAGACAAAGAATGAAACCTTTCCAAATTACGGCTGCCGTGCTTTCAGCATGACAAGTTTTCAGCCAGAAATGGGAAACTTTTTTTGTGTTTTGCCTTTTTATTTACACGGGGACTGGGAACGCATAATTTTGAAAACAGGTTGAAAGGGGAAGTTCTTGAGAATGGCAAAGTTATTGATTCGGTGTAAACCCCCAATACGGTAATCTTTGAAAAGCGTGACGTCATGCGTGTGCATAGTACGTGTTAGGTATGTAGACATGTGTAGCACGTGTCCATTATAAAGGCAAGCGTGAACAAACATACACAACAATGGCGGAGTGCATGGTACTGTTGTTGCTGCTCAAGAGTTTGCAAACCAGCTAAGTTTGGATTTACTCCACTAATATTACAACCAACAGCAGAGATGCTTCAAATACAACATATAATTGTCACTTCCATAAAAGTTTTTTTTTTTATATATGTAACAATGTGACAGTGCCAACTACTGGTCTGGTATACGTAATACAGAATTTCTGGCCATTTTCGCAGATATGTGTAAACGCGAATCATTTTGAAAACACCGTGTATATGTGAAACTTTTTAAGAATGCAAGGGAAAAATTTTCAGTTTCTGACTAAACCGTTGTCGTGTAAACGTAGCCTAAGGCTCTGTTCTAAAACCTACCTGTGCTCTTTTAAGGAAACACTACATGATTACGATCACATTGATGACTGATTTCAACAGTTTGACATTAGCATGTTGCTAAGCTTATTACACCTTAAAGTATAATAAATGTATAATAAAATTTTGGGTTATTTTTTAATTAAAAGTTTTAAAATGTTGAATAAAACAAAAATTCATACTATTCTGTAAATGCATGTTATTGGGCATATAAATGCATTTTTTAACCACAATTTTTAAATAAATTATCATAACTCAAACTTAAAAGTAAAACAGTAAACAGTAAAACAGACATTTCCTATCACTTCACATCAATGCTTATACAGCCTCCATTTTTGAGTGCATATATCAAGATTTGTTGATACTTGTTTCATCACAACTTTAACTATTAATAACTTAAAAAAAAAAAAAAAAAAAGTCATCAAAATGTTAAGGCGTCCACGGAGATTAATTATGGGTTTGGATTTCACAAAATATGCAGTATACTTTAAACTTCAGCAAGAATATGGAACCTTCTAAAACAGGATCACCTTTCCTGTGTAAAGGACATCCCCATAATTCCTTGAAACACATGTAAGTTTTGAAACTAAGCCCAAATATGATGACCTATTAAGACTCTTTATGGTTCAGGTGAGACAAACAGGAGGGGATTAGAGACCATGACAAATCTTGGACATTGCACAATGTTTTATTAAAAAGTAAAGAAATTACACAGAGAAAAAAAAAAAAAAAAAACTATCGGCCCCCAAATATTCCTGGCCCCCCGCGTTTATATAACAAGATTTTACAACTGGCAGTGACACTGAAGGGGTATTAAAGAAAAAACACTTTAAGAAAACTGAATGAAGTCTTAGGAAGTCTGTGGGTGCAAAAAAGGGTAGGGATATCCTTAGTTTAGTTTCCCTACCAGGCCTTGGAGCTATAAATACATATGAAAACAGTTTTGACCACCACTACTACCTCCAAACTGAAAGAAAGCATTTACACCTGTGAGAGGCAACTCACTTTCCAAGCCTGCCAATCTTAAAGGTACATACCATTTGGCATGTTTTACCGATGGAAAACAACAGGTCACGTGATGGATAACATGAGGTAAAGATTACGAAAATGGTACTTAACCAAAAAAGATATAAAAGAAATGTCAAGCCTAAAGAATATTATGAACCAAGCATAGAAGGTTATGATAGAGTGACCTCGCTTCTGAAGTTTAAAATAAACCTCATTTAGATTGGGTGGGAAATTAAAGCCGAAATCTCCATTAAAAAGGAGTTTTAATCCAGAATAAAGCCCTGAGCAGCACATCTGCTGTGGACAAACATCACAATCTTAAACTGAGACTTCCGTGGCTACGATCAAAAACCAAAATATAGTCAAAGCTTATTATTTACATAGTCATATGAAAAAGGAAATCAGATAATATAATTTCACTTGAGTGTTTCACATCGGACTTTTCCATCTGGATTTTAGGTTCAACTTATCACCGCAAAAGGTCTTTAGTGGGGATTTAACATTCAAATGTCAGTTTTACACCAATGGGAGCTTTTCTTCCAAAGACTACTGTGGTAGAGTGCCACCTACTGGTTTCAAGGGAATAAGAGCAGCATGAGGTTTTACAGAAATTGCTAGATAGATGCCAATGAACAAGATAAGTGATCTCCTGCTTTTCATACACCAGTTGTTTAACTGAAAGCAAAGATGACAGCTTTTATGAAAAACAGCAAAATAATAATAATAAAAAAAAAAAAGTAGTGGCACATTCAAAAATATAGACTTTTAGTTCAATTTCATACCACCATGGGGGTTTCGAGCCAACTAAACGACTCTTATGAGACAGAAAACACATAACGTCAGTTCATTGAAAGAGCCTAGTTCTGGATGGTCACTGATGAATTCATTTAAAAGGCCTCAAGAAGGTCCGTCCAAAAGGATCCGTTTCATTCTGAATCACTTCATGACATTTACAGTGAAACCTCTCAAGCCATCAAAATGAAACACGGCTTAGTGGTATCTGCATTAAAAAAAATTTAAATGTTTTTATTATTATTGTTGTTTTTTTTAGGTCAAATATCAATTGAAAAAGTCTTAAGAGCTCAAGGAGATAACATCTCTTTTGCAATGCAAATCTTCAGGTTGAAAAACCAAGTGTTAGCATTATTAATCAACTTACAAATATAAATCGGTTTTCTCCAATATTAACATAAAAACTTCCAAAAAGTAAAATAAACCGAAACATCTACATCGGGGTGAGCAAAAGTTCTGTCCAATATGCAGTGGGTATGGGGCAGCCCGTTAGGCTGATTAATAAGGAGGGGGAACAAAATTGAATACAAAGAACCCAAAGCACCCTGGTCTTCATGAGCGTTTGGGCTTCTTGGAATGTCGCTGGACGTCCGAGTCCTCGTCACTGCTGGCCTCCTTGTCATCCGTCACACCTCGTGCAGTCCGTCTCAATCCAGTTCTCCTGCTGTCCCTATCACTGTCACTGTCCTGCTCCCGATAATCTTTACGATTTGTCCGCTTGCTCTTCCTTCTCAAAGACTCTTCCTCCTCCTCATCATCATCATCATCATCCTCCTCCTCCTCTTCACTTTCGCTGTCATCTTGTTTATCTTGTCCACCGCTCTGATTGGTCTTCTTCTGTCCAGAGTCTTCCTCATCATCTTCCTTCTGGCTGGATGAGGCTTTCTCTTGCTTCCCATTTTGTATCTTCTTCCCCCTCTCCTCCTCCTCCTCCTCCTCCTCGTCCCCATCCTGTTCGGAGTGAGGGGCCAGGCGCCTGCTACTTTGCCGTCGAAGGTAGCCAATCCCAGGGAGGCTCTCCTGCAGGAGCTCGATTAATGACTGCTCTGTGCGTGCCATGCAGGTCAGGACGTCACTTTCGGGCTGGTTGTACTCCTCCGCATTTGAGAAGATGAGCTTCAAGTCCTCGAGAAAATCACTGGCACTGTGGTACTGGGAGGATTTGAACTTGTCCTGCATTGTGGTGAAGTCCATCGGGCAGCGGATGATGTCCCAATAATCCTTGGCTTCTTCAGCAGATACAGGTTCCCTGGATGAGAGAAAGTGGAAGCACTTCTTCACTTTTTACATTTACTGCATTAATGACACACAATGTCCAAATAGCACATCACACTATAAGAAGTTAAAGATCACCCTGACAGGTTTCATCATTTTCAATATCACCAAACAACAAATTAATTAATAAAGAAAAACAAATTCTACAAATACTGCATCTAACCTGAATACATAATAAGGCTGGCTATAGGTTCAAAAGTCCCGATTCGATTCTGATTTACAAGTTCTCGATTGTTTATTTTTTAAATTAGATTCAGTGTATGTTTTAAGGCAAATGCTATTGAAAAAAAAAAAAAAAGACCAGTAAACATCAGTTAACAAATGGTGAATTAATAAAGAAATTAAGAGCCACAGGCCTGTATTTTAAACCTAACCTTTTCTTTTTTTCAACACAAAGTGCTGGACAAGAGGTTTACTATAAAAAAATAAAAATGTGATTATTCCTCTACTAATAAAAGATATGAATAAATCTGTATTTTTAATAGCATTGTTGTTACATTGAGTCTCAAGAAGGCACAACAGTAATATACTTCTGACAGTTTCTTCACGTTAAACCAAACTTTTATTTTGACAGGTTGCCGTGAAAAACTTGCAACTGCTGTGTACGTGATATGACGGTAGTTTTCTCAAATTACACAGTAAAATGCTAATGCTGGAGATTATATTTGTGTTCATGTCATCATATAGTGAGACATCGAAGACTGAAAACACCGCAAGTGTAGTTCCTGCTTTATTATGTGTGTAGTAAACAAAACAGTACATTGCGCTATCCGCTATATCAGGGTTCCCACTCTTTTTCAGAGATCATTTTCCAGGACATTTCAAATTTCATGAGGATGGGAATAAAATATAGCATACAATTTATAAAAAAAATAGTTTGCAAAAAGCATCTGTCCCAAACAGACTAAACAACAAATAAATGTCTGTCCAAAATATTTACTGCATTAAGCTCCACAGTAACCTTGTGAATTTTTTTTTACTGTTTGAGTTGGCTCAAACTCTCTTGCAACTTTTCCAAGCATTGTTTTAGAGCTGTTAACTCCTCACTTTTTTTTTTTTTTTGTCTGCGACACTTTTTCGATAGGCATTTGATTTTGTCAGTAAGGTGAAGTCATGCTTTCTCTCTGCCCTGACGGCCATTTCATCTGCCTCTTTCTGCATGGTTTCAATGCTTGGTTTCGAAACTTGTCCAGCCTGGAAGTGTAAGCAAAATTTGGGAATTCTGCTTTATGGTGTTTGTAGACGTGTATTAAAAACATTTTGTACTGTGCAAGAACCTCATCACACTGAGGTGCAGTGTACCAACCAGCATTGAGCAAAACTTGCAAGAGTTTTTGAAAGATTTCTCTTGAAATATCTCTGTTTGCAACCATGATCACAGGGTCAAGGGAGCTCAAGTGCCGCACAGCTGGGTACATTAGGGGACTTCTCGCCATTATTTTCTTGCAAGTCATGGAAAGGAAGGAGACACATTCTTTTTTGAACAGCTGAATTTTTACAGGATGTTTGTGTTAATGTTCCTTATTTAATAAAAAAACCCACTAGTAATAATCTAGTGTTTTAATAAAATATCAACGAACAGTATCTCACAATTGTATAAATAAACGCAACGAATTTAATGTTTTAAAATAAATACAATTAAGAATAGAAAGAGGAAAGGTAAGATGCTTTAAAAATTAAACTATTACCACCATCAGATGGCAGCAAATAACAGTCTTAATGAGTGAATCATTGGAGTCACTCTATCAAACGATTCATTCAAAACGCTCATTTAGGAATGAAGAAAATGACGGTCTTCATGAATGGGTCATGAATCGTTTCTCAAAGATTCAGTCAGCAAAGAAACGTCGCTGTACTGTTTGTTGCTAAGAGAAACGTCTGTTTGGAACTACTAGGTTGGTGAAACAGAGCAAACAGACAATAGTACAACATCAAACGTGCCTTTATATATACGTTTATATAAGTACTATTATATACTACCGTCCTCCGCATCATGTTCACAAGTCTGTGCTGCACTATGAACATGCAATTATCGCTGTGCATCGCGTCAGCATTTCATTTTCACTTCCTATATCGTTCATAAAACAGGTTTGGGAAATTTGGGTCTGATTTGTCATGGGGATGCAAGACGTTCCAACGATTCTAAATAAAATAGACTTAAATCGATAACCTTTTCTCAGGCAAGTGCCGTCACTCATGCTGTAATTCGCCGTGCAGACCCCTTGCACATGCGTATCAAAATAATTTGGGTAATTAAATATAACATGTAATTAAATATTACCTCCATACCAGTGAACATTTGCTGCAAACATTCGAGCACTTAATTTCTAGCACCTGAAAACCGGCAACACGAGACAGCGTCATACGTCACAGGGAGCTTAAACAGCGTGAGCTCACGTGTCAAAACTCAGCATCCCTGAACAGAGCGCTTTCTGTTACGTTAATTGTTTCAACCAGTTGTCGGCCAATTCTTTAATGATCAAGAACATTTAAAAATAATAATTTTCCAGGACAACAAGATTTTTTCCAGATCAATCTATGTTTTCTCTCATTTTCCATGTGTTTTCCAGGACTGGAAAATTTGTCATTAATATTCCAGGATTTCCAGGTTTTCCAGGACGCGTGGGAACCCTGTATATTAATTCATTGTGGAAATTATGATGTCTCATGCGTGATATCAAATGCTTCCTCAGATTTGTAGTATTACTATTGCATTTCACCTGAGCATTGCATATCACGCATATTGCTTTGCTCTTGTCAACAATATCTCCTTTATTTCACCATAAACTGTGATTCGTATCCATATAAAGTTTATCTGCATACATAATACTTGCAGAGGGTGAAAAAAGAATGCTATACTGCAGCAAAATATTAACTATATTAATCGCCCAGCTCTAATCTGTTTATTTTACCAGGTATAAAATATTAAGGTATAAACATGATTATTAAAACAATGGCATGTAGCCTTTAGGTAGTCTTAATACCTTTTTAAAAATGACATGTTATGAGACTAAATGTGATCAACAAATATACTTGTAAATAAAAAAATAAATAAATCACAAAATCAACCCTGAGGTCTAGTGAGGATGTACCTGAAGGGCCAGCTGTGTTGGTATTTCATCAGCTTCTGAAGAATGTCCTCACATTTCCCTACTTCAATAGCTTGTTTCTTCAATAGAGGATTGAAGCTCTGTCGCACCTGCACACAATCAACACTTAAGAATTACACTTTTTTTTTGCTTTCAGCACAAACTGCTATTGCTTAATGAACACGCTCTTCTTTATCTAAACAAACTCCTCTTTTTCACAAGGACTTCTTAATGATTCAGCTGAACCTGTTTGCATAGCATTTGTAAAATAAATTGCTTTTAAGAATGAGCACTACCAAAATTTAAAGGGTCATGAAAACCCATTGCATCACTGTAGTTCTCACCAGTAAAAAAAAAAACCCCGCAAAAATATACACATTGGTGTAATGCGTTTATATAAGCCTTTTGATGGGTTGCTTCATGGAGCTGTAAATATGGTTATACTCATTAATTGAATGAATCGCATTTGGGCCGAACTCTTATTACAAAAACAAACATTCTCCTCTGATCAATGAACGTTTCTCTCAGTTAATGTTCGCCATCTCACAGTCTGAAGCGTCTGTTATAATTAAAGGGTTAGTTCACCCAGATAGCAAATTTATGTAATTAATAACTCACCCTCATGTCGTTCCAAACCCGTAAGACCTCCGTTTATCTTAAGAACACAGTTTAAGATATTTTAGATTTAGTCCGAGAGCTCTCAGTCCCTCCATTGAAGCTGTGTGTACGGTATACTGTCCATGTCCAGAAAGGTAAGAAAAACATCTTCAAAGTAGCCCATGTGACATCAGAGGGTCAGTTAGAATATTTTGAAGCATCGAAAATACATTTTGGTCCAAAAATAGCAAAAACGACGACTTTATTCAGCATTGTCTTCTCTTCCGTGTATGTTGTGAGAGAGAGTTCAAAACAAAGCAGTCTGGATATCTGGTTCGCGAACGAATCATTCAGTTCACCAAATCGAACTGAATCGTTTTAAACGGTTCGCATCTCTAATACGCATTAATCCACAAATGACTTAAGCTGTTAACTTTTTTTAATGTGGCTGACACTCCCTCTGAGTTCAAACAAACCAATATCCCGGAGTAATGCATGCACTCAAACAGTACACTGACTGAACTGCTGTGAAGAGAGAACTGAAGATGAACACTGAGCCGAGCCAGATAATGAACAAAAGACGGACTTGTTCACGAAGCAAGAACCGGTTGCATTGGTTTTCGGATCACCAGTAGTTCTTTCGGACAGTTCGATTCAATAAACCGGTTGAAGAAAACGGTTAACCGGTTCTTTTGCGCTCGACGTAATGGCGTCATTTGCGATGATTGCCCTTGATTCAAGCCTTTGGTTTACCCGCGCTCATAACACTAGCACAGAATCAATCACCAAAAGAATCAGCTCGGTTCAGCCGCTCGTGTGATTCAGCGTGAAGCAGACTGACACACAATGCGCAGTATCATCAGCTCCTCGATTCTTCTTATCTGGCTCGGCGTTCATCTTCAGTTCTCTCTTCACAGCAGTTCAGTCAGTGTACTGTTTGAGTAAATGAATTACTCCGGGATATTGGTTTGTTTTAACTCAGAGGGAGTGTCAGCCACATTAAAAAAAGTTAACAGCTTAAGTCATTTGTGGATTAATGCGTATCAGAGATGCGAACCATTTAAAAACGATGCAGTTCGATTTGGTGAACTAAATGATTAGTTCGCGAACCAGATATCCAGACTGCTTTGTTTTGAACTCTCTTACAACAGACACGGAAGAGAAGACAATGCTGAATAAAGTCATAGTTTTTGCTATTTTTGGACCAAAATGTATTTTCGATGCTTCAAAATATTCTAACTGACCCTCTGATGTCACATGGACTACTTTGAAGATGTTTTTCTTACCTTTCTGGACATGGACAGTATACCGTACACACAGCTTCAATGGAGGGACTGAGAGCTCTCGGACTAAATCTAAAATATCTTAAACTGTGTTCCAAAGATAAACTGAGGTCTCACGGGTTTGAAACAACATGAGGGCAAGTTATTAATTACATAATTTTGCTATCTGGGTGAACTAACCCTTTAAATCAGCATGTGTTGATTTGCTAAGCAAATCATCTTCTCATAGGATAAGGACGCGGTCTCATGAATTATTTAATAGATACCGACGTTTCATTGCTGTACTATAGTCCTTTGTGTTGACGTCACAGTTTGTGACGTGGCAATGTTGTTTGTAAACCCAAATGATAAAACAGGGCAAATAAAAAGCTTAAAATTAACCAGTTTTCTTCAATGTAATTGTTGTGCAGGATAACAGTACTAAACACATCACACTTCCACATGTCATGTTTTACTCACCAGCTCAGGTCGAAATTTAGGCAATTGTCTGTGATCCGGCTTAGAAGCAGGTTTGGGATCCGGCTTAGAAGCAGGTTTGGGATCCGGCTTAGAAGCAGGTTTGGATTCCGGTTTAGAAGCAGGTTTGGGATCCGGTTTAGGATCTGGGTTGGAAACAGGTCTGGGAGCAGGTCTAAGATCTGGTCTGGAAGCAGATCTGACAGCAGGCTTTGGATCTGGTTTAGAAGCAGATCTGAGTGCAGGTCTTGGATCAGGCTTGGAAGCCGGTCTGAGAGCTGGTTTGACACTAGGAGGGGAATGCTTCTTCTGTGGTGGTTTACTCTGCACTCTGGGCTTCAAAGACGACTTCACCTTCTTCCTCGATCTCACTGTGACATCCAAACAAAGTCAAAACTAGTTTGTGCTGAAACTTTTAAGAGAGTTTCAGACCCTTGAGCATATCATGATACTACAATACATTTGATAAACATGTGTTTTGATAAACACGTTTTTTTCTCCTAAAATATTATTGTGAAGAAAATAAATTCGCCCACCCCCTAACGAAAAAAGTCTATCAGTTTTCAAAGCTCTCAGAGTGACACTCACAGCTGTGGCCCGTGTGTCTGTATTCTTCATCTGATTCTTCCTCTTCAGAGTCTTCAGAGTATTCCTCCTCTGAGTACTCCTCTTCCTCGGTGTCCTCCTTATAGTTTCTATAATCAGAAATGTGTAAATTAATTATGAGAATCTTGGAGCATGCATTTATATATAGAAACCTCATTTTTTTTACATTTAATGAAAGAGGCCCAATGTGTGCATGCTCTTACCTGCCCCTGGAGCTGCGTCGGGCGGTAGTTGGCTGACAGGCTGGGCAGAGCCACTCACCCTCCGGTATACGGTACAGTGCCGGCCGAAGACAGAACAGATGGAAGGCTTTATTACACTCATCACAGAGAATCAGCTTATCATCCTCTCCTACAGAGAAAGAGAATCATAAAACAGATCAATTACATGTTACATCTTCCTGTTACCACGCAGTACTTTCTTTTTTGTGCTGCTCACATTACAGCAACAGGTGCAGTTTAAATCTCAGACATTCTCTCTTTGATGGTCATTCTGTCCCTTGTGTGTTTCACTCTATATTTCATACTCTAAAGGTGTAAAGTAACTACTCTCTGAGTCTGAAGGTCATGTATTTCACATGCAGTAGTGTTCCATGTTTTTAAGAGACTATGGTAGGTGGAGCTTGAAAAATGTATATTTTCAAGTACAAAACCATGGAAGGCCGCTACAGTCTAGGTAATTAATGTGAATCACTGAACATGACCATCTGAAAGTTAGAACACTTGAAAGGTTTTATAGCCCAATATAAATGGTGCAAAATGTGACTTCTTAAATTAAAAGAAATGCTTGCTTAATTTAACTGGATAGAGGAGGAAAAGCAGTCAGTGTGAACTTGCTCAATGTGGTATCAAAAGCATCCCAGGATGTGGCCCAAAAAGTGAGTTGAATGAATATCCAGAGTGAGCAGAGTTGGAATCTAGACAAAGAGTGGCAACTCTGAAAATTACTAAATGTACATTTTTTGGTCTCTACATTATACTAAGTTGCAATGTGTCATTTCATAGTTTTGCAGGATTTATGATGTCCAAACTTTTGGCACTGTTGAAAAAACATACACTCTAAAGCCTGTTTGATGCACATATCAAATAACGCTTCACAGCTTTTGAGGTTGATCTTCAGGTGTCTCACCTTTCCTGCGGCACACTTTACAGCGAGAGTTCTCTGCAGACATATCCCACTTGATGCAGGCATCCAGCATGCCGAGCAGAACGTGCATACGAGAGAAAGTCTGAGCTTCACGGACTGCAGTTTTCCACTTCTCCACCGCGGTTGCTACCTAGAAATTCAATATGCAGAAAAAGTTTAGTCTTAAGTCCAGATTCTTTTTTTCCCTTTCAAAAGTGAGCTAAACAATCAGTTATTAGCGCAATAAATAACCACGTTGAAGCTTTTCTTCTAGGATTGTGAATTTATTTTTCTCTAAGTGTATGATCTCAGTAGAACTTGTGATATTTCAAAGATACTGACATACTTTTAGAGTGAAGCAGCTATTAGGACAGATTTGTTTATGCAGTGAAAGCGAAGCAGCATTTCTGTTAACAAGCGAGAGGGAAATGGTTAGTGGAGAGGAGTGATTCTTGAATGCTTGGAGCGCAGAAAGGAAATTGTTGCCGATCCACTCCACTCACTTTCTCTGGCAAGGATGCATTAAACTGATCAGTTGGGGTAAAGACTTTTACAAAAAAAAAAAAATATATATATATATATATATATATAATAATAATAAAATATATAAATATATATATATATATATATATATATATATATATATATATATATATATATATATATATATATATATTTAGAAAATTCAAAACTGCAGTATTTATTTATTCAAATATTTCACAGTTTCCTTAAAAACAAAATGACTGTTTTTGATAAGAATAATCTTTCTATTAAATTAAATGCAGCTGTAGTGTTCGTTTCTCATCTGGTTTCATCATGTTTTTGCCAAGTACTGATGAAGACAAATTTGTTTCTTTTCTCTTTATTTCTGCTTGTTCATTCAGTGAACACAATGCTACAATGTTCACTTCACTAGGACACGAACAATGCATGCCACGGTTTTAATATGTTATATTTTAGGCTATGGTATTAAGAATCGGGAAATAAACTACTGCGATGTTAGGATCTTGAAACCCTCTTCAAAACACACTCACCCTGGCCTCTTCAGCCAGTTTCTTCTGATCATCTACTTCCTCCGCCGTCGTGCTCTCCTCTCCACCGGTCTTCTTTTTCTTCTTCTGTTTGGGTGCCATGAAGCCCTGCAGAAACTTCTTGATCACGCTCTCTTGCAGAGTGATCACACACTCCCCAAAATCCTGCAGCTTCTCCAAGTCACGCACCTGAAAGCACAAGTGAGAGGTCAGGTCGGTTTAAAGTGATAGAGGTATCCAAGTAGCTGGCTGCAGAGTAACAGCTACAAATACCATACTGTGAAAAAAGATATTGGTTATAGTGGCCACCCCATGTAGTCTCAGTGTCTCTCACCCTTTCTTCAAATGCAGATGTGTCCTCCATGTATCCAAGGCCTCCTTTCTGTAGACGAGAGGCTACCTCGATAATGTCACTGCGTGAGAACTTAAGCAGCTCCTGGTATCCGTCACAGCTCTTCAGGCCTGGGTTACCCTTTTTCATCAGATGGATGGAATGCAAGATTTCCCGGTAACTAGAATACAGACATCATTAATCGATTTTCCTGGGATTGAAAGCAAGTAAGGTGTGAAAATATCTATTTTCAGGAAAGAAGGAGAAGAGTGTGTGTATACTCACTTAACCTGGAGCCTGAGTTTGAGTTCACTCTCTCTAACTCCCTGAGGGTGAAGACTTTCTATTAGCTCATCGAGGTCTTCTTGCGAATCACACATAAACCTGGGAAAACATTTAAGAACAAGCATTTGTGTTGCTGCACAATACTGATGTCCAGACAGATGTCATGCCATGTCTTGGTCCATGGGACTGTAAATCTTCATTACAACTCATTTTAGCCCATTTTTCCTTTTGGAATTCTTTGCTACAAAACAATGCATAGTCTCATACAAAAAATAAAATAAAAAAAACCCTTGGAGCCACAAATTACTTGAAGGCTGATTTTCCAGACACCAACGATACAACTGGGAATTTGCAAGAACACTTACCAGAGGTTTTGGCCTTGTTTGGGCACAGTGGTCTCAATACAGGTCTCAGGCACTGGTGCCCCCTGCTGGCCATTTTCATTAGAAGTGCTGACTATGCTGCCATCATCATCTTTCCCTTCATCCTCTTTCTCTCCATCTGAATGGACACATTTAAACATTTAAACATGTTTTTTTGCTGCAAATAACAGCATTTTATTTATAAATTATACATTCCACTGGTTAAATTAAAGCTTGTACCAAGAACCAAAAAAAAAACGGTTTTTACCAACAAAACGTTGCCTCTGTGAACAGATTTAGTACTTTAGCAGAAAATCAGCATAGAGAATTAAAATTTTTTATGTTGCCAATATTTAAACTCTTCCAAAAAGTATTGTTAATAACTTGTAGATGTTAATTTGGCCCTACTATTATGAAACAAAATACAAAGATGAAGTGTTTTAGAAAATGTGTAGGTGGACTAACCTTCCATCTCGTCCTCTTTGTCTTCCTCTGTCGACACGGGCTCCTCTTCAGGAGGAAGAGTGAATGTGTAGTCTATACTCTCATGAACCCATCCTTTCTCAATATACAGGCCAGGAACCACATCAGAGAACAGCCAGTAGCGGTTGTGATGGCGGTCAGTACCCAGTGGTGTTCTCCTCAGCACCAGCTTCGCTTTAGTGACGGCATCCTGGAAGGCTTTCTCTGCTCCGGCTTTCTGCCTCCTGATTCGTTCCTCCTCTGCTTCCTTCTCCATACGCTCTGCAACAGATGCATATATAACGGTTTAAAATAACATTTTTTATCTTTGGCTAAAAAATCTTATCTTTTGGCTAAAGGCTTTGTTTATTTGAATATTAGAAAAGACACAATAAAAACTGTAGTACTATAAAATAAAAATAAGTCAAAAATCAATTCCTTTTATATTTTAAAATAACTTATTTATTCCTGAAATGGCAAACCTACATTACCAGTCGTCAGTCACATTATCATTCTAATAATCTCATTTGGTGCTCAACAAATGTTTATTTATCTTCTTATTATCAGTTGTTTTTCAGGAAACCATGGTGCACTTTTTCAGGATTCTTTGATGGGTAGAAAGTTCAATCTATTTGCTCAATTTAATCAACTTTGATCAACTTAAAGTGCATTTCTTGAATAAATGTACTTGATTTTAGTAGTGTAAATGTTAAGGGGCACCATAAATCTGCTTTTTTACAACCCGTTTTAGTCCAAAAGGAGCAAAGAGTCAGGTTATTTTATGCTGCTTGGAGACTCTGTCTTCATGGTCTCTTACCCTACTTTCCTCTGGTGCTGCTGGTTTTATTTCTCACACCTCTTTCTTCTCCATTACTCTTTGCAGGTTTCTGGAATACCACTTCATTCTCACTTTCAACCAGTTTTTTTCAACCTAGTTTCTGACCTTCTGAAATTCCTTTTACATGTCTCTCACCTTTGTTTTGCCGGTCCTGCTCTTCCTTTTCTTTCTTGGCCTGAATGGCCATCAGACGTCTGCTTTTCACTGTGCTGATCAAGTCCTCTGGCTCTGGTTCCACTTTGGGCGTCTCTTTTTTCACATTTGAATCTTTCCCCCTATCTGCCCTCATTAGTGCCTCTCCGCTAGCATCAGTTTTTGCCTCCATCTGCTCTTTGCGTTTTTGCTTCTCTGCCTTTTTACGTTCTTTGACTTCTTTAAGCGCAGCAAGCCGCTCCTTCCACAGTTCGGCCGATCGCTGCAGAGTGGCCTCCACGTGATCTTCCACCGAATAGGTCATGAGGATACGATGACACATCGCCACCAGCAGGCTGACCTTCTCCTGAGAGTTCAGTTCAAACACTTCCGACGTCTCCAGCTTTTCCAAGAACTCACTGCTCACCACATCATCGTAGCCAGCACCAGGCTGCCAGTCATCTGAGCCACGTGCGCTCTCTTCTTCATGGGCATCTGTTGGCCGCAAACACAAGCGCACCAGCTCGGATACGGAGTGCATGCTCAGAGGAATCTCAGATAATGGCATGTCCAGTTCACTGTAACCTTCGGCCAGCTCATCTTGCAGAAGTGTTTGCAGCAGCACCACCAGCACACGGTTCAAGTAGAGGAAGCCTGCCTTCTCTCCAGCTAAAGCCTCCATCAGAGCGACAGAGGTGATGGGATACTGGTCATCAGGCATCAGGAGGCCAGAGTAGCAGTGAAGGAACTCAGCTACCATGGCTATGTCACCAAAGAGGGTGTTGGGAAGCCCCTCGGGCATGTCGAACAAACGGAACGTCGGCAAGCTCTTGCCTTCGAGCTCCTGGTCTTCATAACGGCGGGACATCTCCCGTCTCACCTGCAGCTCTTTCTCTCTCCGCTCTTTGGCTTTCTCACGCAGCTTCTGCTTGATATCCTGGCGTTTCTCCTCCTCGGTCATAAGGGCCCATCTGCGTTTCTGCTCAAGCAGTTCCCAGCGTTTTTGAACTAGATCTTTCAGCTCCTCAGGAAGCCGGCCACGATCCTCTGTGGACAGTGTTTTTGCTGCCTTAGCCACAAGTGAGGACAGAGTGGTTTTCTTGTCTTCTTTGCCTTTATTCTCCTTGTAAAACCGTAGGAGATGTAAGGCCATGGGTGGCAAAGGTTTGCCCAACTTAGCAGAGCCAGTACTTGAACTTCTGCTTCGCTTTTTTGGGCTAGCTGCAGTAGGTGGGCTTTTGGCAAGATCCAAAAGGGTCATCTGCTTCATTTTGGGTTTCTTGGTGCTTCCAGGGTTTTTGTCTTCCTTTTTGGAGAGCTTCTGGTCATTGAGAGTCTTAGTGACCCCACTCTTGCGGCTCTTTTTGGGGTCAGTGGATTTTTTGTCTCCCTGCTTTTTATTTGATTTTGGGGTGCTGAGGATGTTTTCCCCATCAGATTTCTTAGATGTACCTGAGTTTTTCATTTTTAAGGGAGATCCATTAACTTTCTTCACCTGAACAAAAAATACAGAAAAATAAATAAAACAAATATTTATGGAATAAAACATTTGTTATATAAAAATCCATTAAAGGACATAAGATTAATTTTATACAATTACAAGTCACCTCACAGACAACCATATGACACAAAAATGTCCATTTCCAAATAATATTTTTACTGCAAAGGTTAGTTTATTAGTTTAGTTTATCCTTTAGTCTCCCTTCTTTTCTTTTTTTTGGTAGACCAATAGAGTCTAGAGTAATTCATGTATCAGAATCAATGTTTTTGGTTGGTATTTTAAACAAAAAATATAAATAAATGCTTTGGTTAGTATTATAAATACCTGCATATGACCCCAGAGGGTTGGGCTGAGAGGTATGTTCTGGGAATCTTTTTTATTTTTCTTCTTTTCCCCTTTTACTTGGACTCCCTCACTGTCTTTTTCTGTCTCCGCAGTCTTCAGCTTCTTATTGGGCTTACCTTCTGGTGAGCTCATGCTTTTCCTCTTAGCTGATGGATTTTCTGCCAAAAACTAAACGGAGGAAAATCGAATATAATAAAACAATTTTCTACAATAAAATAACCTTTGGTTCAGGTTTTTCCTGAACTATCACATTTATGTACCCCACCTTGTGAGGGTCCAGTAAAAAGTCGCTGAATTTGCTTGGCAGGTTGTACTTTTTCACCAACTCATCCTCCACCACCCAGGGGGCGCTCTCTCCCGTGCCCAGCCTCAGAGCGTAGTGTCTGATGAAGTAGCGCATTATTTCTTTGTTTGGAGGCCGCTCAGTTCTGAACAGACTGTCTGCAGGGACGTCACTGATAACTTTGTCCTCATTGAGAAGTTTGACATCATACTTGTGGGGCAGAAATTTGGGCATGACCCATTTCTTCTTCTCTTCTTTCATACTGGTTGGGAGTTTTCTGGGCGAGCGGCGGGCCCTATCAGCTACAGGCAAAAAAAAATAAAAATAATAATAATAATGCTAAAATTAAGAAACTCTATACTCCTATAATTCTATACTTCAATATAAAAGATTACAATTAGGATACTAATCATTTGAATATGAACCAAACAACTATATTTTTATTATAATATATTGTGAAGAGGTTGATCATGAAGAGCAGCTGAGACTCACAGAGACTCTCTCTCCTGCTGTCCTCCTCTTTAAACTGTGGCTCCTTCTTCAGGTTCTCCTGACTAGCGTTCTCTTTATCACTGGATGGAGAATCACAAGCTCCTTCCAGCTTTTTCTCCACATTCTCTTCTGGAGGATTCTCCAGCGGATGAATCTTTACCACTTTCACATGCAATGTCTTATCCTTGCCAACCTTACAGAGAGAGAGACAGAATTACCATTTCACATCCATCGAGAGCAAACAGAGGAACTGGAAGATGGGAACTGACCTTGCCTTTTCCATTAGTTAAGTTTACACAGATAATACATTTACCATTGCAGGTTTGATCTAAGCAAACACTTTGAACGGAGCACAAGTACCCTACTTTTTCAGATTTTAAACTAATTCCAATTGACAAAATTCCCACCCTACATTTTATTAGTCCAAATATTAAATCAAAGTACATACCAAGAAGTCACACTCCTCATCCACAGCATACTTGGTGAGAATCTCCACCCAGACCAGATCCACTAGTTTATCCAGTGATACGGTGTTATGATGCACAATCTCCAGGACCGGCTTCTCGAACCACACCGGGTACTCCTCCTGAAGCCTGCCAAAAACAGACCAAACAATAGATACATGAGTTTAAAACAAACCAACTCAACTGTGACTTTTGAGCGGTAATAATACACCACCACAATTGATGAAAAAATGGTTCTGTCTGTACTAATATAATACAGCAGATATTGTATGGGACAGCCAATGATTTTCAAGTTATTGCTAACCATTGCAGGGCCTGACAATAAGGACCTTAATGTTATTGCTTTGTTTTGATAATTTGTAATTTGTTTTGATTTATTACTGATTGTTTACTTGTCTTTAATAATGTTTGAACCTTATATCAGTTAAGCTAGTAGTTTTTGCATGGAATGAAAAATTGTGAAATTCTTTGACAGGAGTTTCTGAAATATTAATGTCAGTCTTACTAACCATATTATAAAACAAGGTTAATATTTACATTATGAATGTTTGTTGTGTGAATGAAAACAAAATGACTTCATATACTTCCTGACCAGCAGAGGGAGATGAGAAACACAGGAGTGAAGAATGAACTGTATAAATAGCTTCAAAACACACTAACCCTTACAGCAGCATACCGCTCTATATCGACTGTACAGCAAACTGTTCTCAGAGTGTACGAGTGATTGGTTACATAAGCAGCTTATGAGACTAAACTGTTTTCAATCTGTCACTCACATCCACATCGAAAGCCGTTTGCACATCAGTTGAGTTATTGTTTTATGAAGTAAAACAGCAAAGCATCTCCCTCCCCTGACTGCTGATGACTCCATCAATAACTTTTTTTTTTAAAGAATTTTAAACCAATAAAATATTTTAGAGCTGGGCAGGGATATTTAAAAATTGTTATATCACCCACCCCTATTTCCATGTGTTCTTAAACAACAAATATTCTGAACAAGTTTATTTATTTTCGGTTTTATTTTAATATTAGCCAAATTTTAGAGTACCTCCTCAGCCTTTCTACGCTTTAGACACCCAAAAATGCTAGGTTAAGCACTGATATCTTACTGTATATTGAGAGACAGAAAAAAATAATTGCTCAGTACATCTCTTAAATATTGAGGCATCCATACTCAGAAAAGACTTTGAAAACAACGGACGACTAAATGATGCTGTTGATGCTCCAAGTTCATTCTCTCATGCATTCACTCGTGTTTGTTACTTACAGCTCTGTGACCTCCTGTTCTTCTTCCCAAGCCTCCTTATGTGTGAGCTGGCTGCTACCGGTGCTTTTACACGTCCATATCCGCTCTGCATACCTGCACAGTCGAGCTTCATACTCTCTGAACAACAGTGTTAAGGACAAAAAGCAGCACTCAAATAACACTACATCGCTTCCAGCTCTTCTGAAACCTCTGAAATCTCGAGCAGTACTTCCACTGTCTGTCATCTGAGAGAGACTCATTCACAATTAATGCATGTGTGTAGCACAGCAGCTCAATAATTAAAGGGCCAGCAGCAGCAGATACTGCATAAACACATTTTTATAATTACATTTGAAATTAAAAACAGTAATGAAAACAAAAACACAAGAGCCTCTGCAAAATTGTTATTTAAAGCACTGTGAAAAATGTAACAATTCAGAGCCAAGATAAACACTTGTGTATAAGTTAATCTTGCATCGTTCATGTGATAAATGTGTATCAAAGCATAATTATTAATGGTCACCCAACATGGGCTTTGATGATCAAAGTCAGGATATCTAGAAACCTGGGTTTTTAATGACAGCAAACAAGATTTAGACTTAATTACTCAAACAAAACTTTTTTTTTACTATGATATGGCGGTCAGATTTTACAACTGACACAAGGATGATGCTTCTTAGATAGTGTAGCACTTCTTTTAATCAGACAAGCAAAACTTAATGGTAGATAGAGATATCAAAATGGCCAAATACTTAATCAACTAATCAGCAGCTGTTACTACACGAAGCCGTTGTTAACGGAGAAGATGCGCAAATAAACGCCGAAAATGAAGTGGATTTGCGCATCTTCTAAGTTAACAATGGCTCCGTGTAGTAACAGCTGCTCTATGTGAAATCACGCACCTGAGGGAATTTACCGCTGATTAGAGAACCGGCTTTACTGACGAGATGCGCATTAACGATCGGCCGATCGTGATCGGAGCAGCCAAGCTTAAATAGCATTAACGATAGCGATTATCTAGTTACAAAAAAGGTTAAAAAAACTACTATTTCGCAAATATTAATTAAACAGCATGCACCAGAGAAGTCATATCTTGGTTGCTAACGCCCTAAAGTTCATATCTACACATCCTGTCACTCACGACCAAATTCACGTAGCGTGCGGAAAACATCTCGCGCGCAAACGACCTCGCGCAGCAGTAGCAGCACACGAACTCGCACGTTCCCCTCCAAGCAGCAGCGCGAGCTAAAACGGTGTACAATCATAATCACACTCTTCCAGCATATAGATAACTATTACACAGTCAACAGATGGCTGGTTGTTCAGGAGCATCAATCTATAAACTCACATCATATATAACGTTATCTGCCTGTAAATAAGCGCGGGCTCGCGTGTGTTACACAAGATTGAGTCTAGTCTGGATGAGAGCTGTTCAGTCAGACGTCACACACACTGCGTCCTGGAGCTAACTCGCTAGCACTAGCTTGCTCTAAAACACACACGACAACAACACGCAATTCACAATACTTTAATCGAATCAGATTAATATAACACTTTACCCCTTTTTTACGAGTTAAGGCCCTGCTGATCTAAACGTCATGGTCACCTTAAGCCTGTTAGCGTTATAATGAGATGCAGTGCGCAAGATGAAAACAATAATAAACGCAATAATGCAAACCCCGAGCTCGGACTCCGCGACCCGCGTGGAAACGTCGCATCGAGACTCTAGCGAGCACGTGTTTGTATGTCTAGTGTTTGCAAGTGGAAAGTGGAGACAGTGAGAAGGATACTCTTTGTTCCTGAAGGCCTCTTTGGTGTGCTCGATGATGAACACCTCCTCTGCTGGGCCCGGCGGCTCCGACAGCGGCTTAACCAACGGGTACGGCTTCCGGCCTAGTAACGGTGCCATGGCGGGCTCGCAGCGGTCCTGGACGTGTCTGTAAAGTGAAGTACTGAACTAACCCCCCGCTCAATCTCAGCTCGATCTGAATATGCCGTGAATCCGTGCGTCTCAGCGGCGTAGCATCGGGCTAGGTTAGCCCGCGCTGCTTTACTTACTTCTAGGAAAACAAAACCCAAAGTACAGTTTTATCATTCAGTTACATCTCCCGTGTTACATCCTCTAGTTCAAGGGAGCCGGTGGGGTCATGGTGAGATGCGCGAGGAGTGAGCGGAAACTCCTGGGTGCCGGGGATTAAAGCGCGAGAGGCGGCCCGTCAGAGCTGCTATGGCGGGCTTTTCTTACGCCGCTCAGGTCCGTGTTGAAGTCGATTCTCCAGGCCAAAGCGACGTACCAATCCCCTGTCCGCAGCGACTGTAGACCGCGGAGATACTGTTTTGAGGGACGGGCTGATTACATAAACAAACAAGAGGGATTATAGCTGATTGAAAAATGGCGGGAGTTCCTGCTACACCGGCAACATTCCCTACAACCTCAAAACTCCGTTACCCCGGTAGCAAGCTGCGACGCAAGAATAAATCCCACCCATCGTCTCCAACGATTGGGTGATAAGAAACTACGACACAGACTGAGATATCTGATTGGTCGATTCAACTGTCAATTATACCCACATCCTGTCAACAACACCCGTCCAATCACAAATACAAGGAGTGTTTGGAAGCATGGCTAGAGGTCAGTTTATAGTAAATTCATAGATGATTTCAAAATGAAAGTATGCAGTTTGACTCATAGTATTAATAATTACTAATAATAACTTTAGTATAAATAACGGACATTTATTTATTTATTTTTTATATAACATAATTGATATAGCCAAATGCCTAGACTTAAGATGAAAGGGGCAGCGGGTGTAGAATTTAAAATGAGAGAAATAGAGAGTGCACACGACACCTTTGATCCAATTAAAGAGACAGTTTTGATTAATGATAAAACCATCTTTTAGGATTGAAGACAATGTACATTAAATACGTTTTTCACGGCCACATGTGAAATAATAAAGCTCTGCCAAAAGCATATAAATACCGTTAAGTCGTTAAATGTATAAAAACTAATTTAAACATTTTATTGGAACTATATAATTGTAAGAAAATTATAATATTGGTATTCGCCCTTAAAATCATTTCACATGTAAAATAGTGTTCTATCTCTGCCATACAACTTTGCAAATGATGCAGTCAGAGGAAAGCTGCATAAATCTAAAGTGGTTTATTCCATCTATGTACAGATACATTTTTACCAAACAACACTACACGGATCATACACAGATATTTATCTTTTTTCTTTTTTTTAAATACTTTAAAGACTATGTAAAGTGGACGTGTTTTATATTTAAAATACAAACTGTGAGATACATTACCATTTATAAAAGATAGGCATTCCTTCTTTTTTTATAAAAAGTTTGGTAATTTGATGCAGTTCATTGAACAATAACAAACAAATTAAGAAACAGATGACACAGATGTTATTTAAAACTGCCCTAAATGCATATAAATGCAAGAAAAACATGTCAATAAAACTTTAGAATCTTTAGAAATGCCACAAACACAAAACAAGCTAACATCTTAAAAATCAACTGTTTTGTCATACTGCATATAATAATCATTACTCCATGCAGTCACATGTATTATACTGACAAAGTCCTTTCTCGATTTTGATTGAGAAACATGCAATACAAACTGCTTTACCTTCATAAGAAAATACCTGACAAGATCTAAGATGACCTTTTTAAAAGTACAAAAAAAAAAACTTTTCTTTATCTGTTAAAGTTCATTTCAGGCATTTGGCAGGATGTAAAAAGTCTTTTAAATGTACAGTTTAGTCTCTTTCAGAAATACTTCTACACTTTTGAGCTGTAATGTTCAGCATAATGGTGCTAACTGAGAGTTGAGTTTTGCTCGGTGCAAACTCTTTTAAGCGGTGGGGCTCCAATCACATCCTCTTCCTCCTGTCAAAAACAACAATGTCACACATGGCATGCATTCGACCAAGTTGCTTTGAAAAGCATAATCAGGTTTTCATAATGTTTACAACATATATTTTAATTCCCACAATGCATTAGGTTCAAACCACGTCATTTATTTGAAAACTATTGGATGTTACCCGAGTAGAGAGAGACAACATATCTTCTTTAATGAGAGTCGGAGGCTCATCCGTTACCTCACTGCTGGTTGTTGATGTTTCTAAATATGAAAGATAAAACAAGCAAATGCATGTGAAATGAAGGTTGCACCATCATTACTGTTATCTTACATGCTTGGGTGAATCTAACAAAACATGTCAAGAACATGCATACAATAAATCATAATTTAAAAACGTGTAAATTAAATATTACATTTAATGGTCTCTTTAATGGTCTTTCTGGCTAAAACCTGATGATTACATTATTTTACATGAGTCCACCCCCCAAGATTACTGTTATAAACATGAGCCACGTCTAAAAGGCAAAGGTGGAGGTGTTGCTTCAATTTATAACAACGTTTTCAGGATTTCTCAGAGGGCAGGCTACAAGTATAACTCGTTTGAAGTAATGGTACTTCATATAACATTATCCAACGAAACAAATGTTAATGATAAATCCCCTGTTATGTTTGTACTGGCTACTGTATACAGGCCACCAGGGCACCATACAGACTTTATTAAAGAGTTTGGTGATTTTACATCTGAGTTAGTTCTGGCTGCAGATAAAGTTTTAATAGTTGGTGATTTTAATATCCATGTTGATAATGAAAACGATGCATTGGGATCAGCATTTATAGACATTCTGAACTCTATTGGTGTTAGACAACACGTTTCAGGACCTACTCATTGTCGAAATCATACTCTAGATTTAATACTGTCACATGGAATTGATGTTGATGGTGTTGAAATTATTCAGCCAAGTGATGATATCTCAGATCATTATTTAGTTCTTTGCAAAATTCATATAGCCAAAATTGTAAATTCTACTTCTTGTTACAAGTATGGAAGAACCATCACTTCTAACACAAAAGACTGCTTTTTAAGTTATCTTCCTGATGTATCCAAATTCCTTAGCATATCCAAAACCTCAGAACAACTTGATGATGTAACAGAAACTATGGACTCTCTCTTTTCTAGCACTTTAAATAAAGTTGCTCCTTTACGCTTAAGGAAGGTTAAGGAAAACAGTTTGACACCATGGTATAATGAGCATACTCGCACCCTAAAGAGAGCAGCCCGAAAAATGGAGCGCAGCTGGAGGAAAACAAAACTAGAGGTATTTCGTATTGCTTGGCGGGAAAGTAACATATCCTACAGAAAAGCATTAAAAACTGCTAGATCCGATTACTTTTCTTCTCTTTTAGAAGAAAACAAACATAACCCCAGGTATTTATTCAATACAGTGGCTAAATTAACGAAAAATAAAGCCTCAACAAGTGTTGACATTTCCCAACACCACAGCAGTAATGAGTTTATGAACTACTTTACTTCTAAAATCGATACTATTAGAGATAAAATTGCAACCATTCAGCCGTCAGCTACAGTATCACATCAGACAGTGCACTATAGACCCCCTGAGGAACAGTTCCACTCATTCTCTACCATAGGAGAGGAAGAATTGTATAAACTTGTTAAATCATCTAAACCAACAACATGTATGTTAGACCCTATACCATCTAAGCTCCTGAAAGAGGTGCTTCCAGAAGTCATAGATCCTCTTCTGACTATTATTAATTCCTCATTGTCATTAGGACATGTCCCCAAAACCTTCAAACTGGCTGTTATTAAGCCCCTCATCAAAAAACCACAACTTGACCCCAAAGAACTAGTTAATTATAGACCAATCTCGAATCTCCCTTTTCTGTCCAAGATACTAGAAAAGGTGGTATCCACACAATTATATTCCTTCTTAGAGAAAAATGGTATATGTGAGGATTTCCAGTCAGGATTTAGACCGTATCATAGTACTGAGACTGCTCTTCTTAGAGTTACAAATGATCTGCTCTTATCATCTGATCGTGGGTGTATCTCTCTATTAGTTTTATTGGATCTTAGTGCTGCGTTTGACACAATTGACCACAACATTCTTTTGCATAGACTTGAATACTTTGTTGGCATCAGTGGAAGTGCATTAGCATGGTTTAAATCGTACTTATATGACCGCCATCAGTTCGTAGCAGTGAATGAAGATGTATCCTATCGATCACAAGTGCAGTATGGAGTACCTCAAGGCTCAGTACCAGGGCCGCTACTCTTCACGCTTTATATGTTACCCTTGGGAGATATCATCAGGAAACATGGTGTTAGCTTTCACTGTTATGCTGATGATACTCAGCTCTATATTTCTTCGCAGCCCAGTGAAACACACCAATTTGAAAAACTAATGGATTGCATAGTCGATATAAAAAACTGGATGACGAGTAATTTCTTACTGCTAAATTCTGAAAAAACAGAGGTGTTGATTATAGGACCTAAAAACTCTGCTTGTAATAACCTAGAACACTGTCTAAGACTTGATGGTTGCTCTGTCAATTCTTCGTCATCAGTTAGGAACCTAGGTGTGCTACTTGATCGCAATCTTTCCTTAGAAAGCCACGTTTCTAGCATTTGTAAAACTGCATTTTTCCATCTCAAAAATATATCTAAATTACGGCCTATGCTCTCAATGTCAAATGCAGAAATGTTAATCCATGCATTTATGACCTCAAGGTTAGATTATTGTAATGCTTTATTGGGTGGTTGTTCTGCACGCTTAGTAAACAAACTACAGCTAGTCCAAAATGCAGCAGCAAGAGTTCTTACTAGAACCAGGAAGTATGACCATATTAGCCCGGTCCTGTCAACACTGCACTGGCTCCCTATCAAGCATCGCATAGATTTTAAAATATTGCTTATTACTTATAAAGCCCTGAATGGTTTAGCACCTCAGTATTTGAATGAGCTCCTTTTACATTATAATCCTCTACGTCCGCTACGTTCTCAAAACTCAGGCAATTTGATAATACCTAGAATATCAAAATCCACTGCAGGCGGCAGATCCTTTTCCTATTTGGCGCCCAAACTCTGGAATAACCTACCTAACATTGTTCGGGAGGCAGACACACTCTTGCAGTTTAAATCTAGATTAAAGACCCATCTCTTTAACCTGGCATACACATAACATACTAATATGCTTTTATTATCCAAATCCGTTAAAGGATTTTTAGGCTGCATTAATTAGGTAAACCGGAACCGGAAACACTTCCCATAACAACCTATGTACTTGCTACATCATTAGAAGAATGGCATCTACGCTAATATTTGTCTGTTTCTCTCTCGTTCCGAGGTCACCGTGGCCACCAGATCCAGTCTGTGTCCAGATCAGAGGGTCACTGCAGTCACCCGGATCCAGTACGTATCCAGACCAGATGGTGGATCAGCACCTAGAAAGGACCTCTACATCCCTGAAAGACAGCGGAGACCAGGACAACTAGAGCCCCAGATACAGATCCCCTGTAAAGACCTTGTCTCAGAGGAGCACCAGGACAAGACCACAGGAAACAGATGATTCTTCTGCACAATCTGACTTTGCTGCAGCCTGGAATTGAACTACTGGTTTCGTCTGGTCAGAGGAGAACTGGCCCCCCAACTGAGCCTGGTTTCTCCCAAGGTTTTTTTCTCCATTCTGTCACCGATGGAGTTTCGGTTCCTTGCCGCTGTCGCCTCTGGCTTGCTTAGTTGGGGACACTTCATCTACAGCGATATCGTTGACTTGATTGCAAATAAATGCACAGACACTATTTAACTGAACAGAGATGACATAACTGAATCCAATGATGAACTGCCTTTAACTATCATTTTTGCATTATTGACACTGTTTTCCTAATGAATGTTGTTCAGTTGCTTTGACGCAATGTATTTTGTTTAAAGCGCTATATAAATAAAGGTGACATTGACATTGACATTTAGATTTTATTTGTGTTATGGCATTATTTTATGACAGTTCAATACAATTATACCCTTAAATATCATTTCCGAATTTCATTATTGTTAAAAAAAAAATGTTTATGATGTAATGTCTTTAAAGAGCATTGCGTAGGTTCTGAAATTTCTAACCGTTACTGACACCAGTGGCCGTTAGAGGAACTGCAGCCAGTCTCATGCTCGTTCTCAGTGCGCACGCTCTTTTTTTTTTTATTTTTTTTTTTTACTTACGAGGAGTGTCCGTGGGTGTCTGAATTGTGCTGGAGGCTGGTCGCTTCTTTCCATCTGCAGAGTCCATTTGAAAACACTATTGCCGCTGCTTACTATAATGGCTGGCGTGCCGTACGGTTGTAAGCCCAAGTAGACGAGAACGTCACATTTTGTGAATTTTCGCGCCAATTCGGGCCCGACTCCTCCACACACAATTGAGCCTACAGGCTGATAGAGGCAACCGAGGTGGACAGTCGAGGTGTCATTCTTTTTTTTACATCATGGTTGGCTCGTAAATGTACAAATGAAAACTCTATCTTAAAGATTTTTTTAAAGTAAAAACCTCCACATAGCTCCTTCAACTTATGCCAACAAAATACGTCATTGTCTTTTGTGATACAGTAAGACAAATATTTATTACAGTAATAATCACTATTCAGAATAATGGAAATAGACGGAAAATAGTTTTATAGTTAAATGTATATTTTAGTGCTGTCAAACAATTAATCGTGATTAATTGCATCCAAAATAAAAGTTTGTTTCCATAATGTGTGTGTACTGTGTACTGTGTATATGTATTATGCATATATAAATACACACACATGCATGTGTATATTTAAGAAAAAATGTAAGTGTATGCATTTAAAACATTTATAGCCTATATATAATGTCAGTTATATTAATATAGTTTCAAGGTTAATATAAATATATACATGGAAATATTTTCAAAATATATACTGTATGTGTGTGTATTTATATATATACATAATAAATATACACAGTACAGACACATATATTATGTTAACAAAAACTAATTTTGGATGTGATTAATCATGATTAATCATTTGATAGCACTTGCATTTGTCAGTTAGGTAAATAATCTTTTTACTGAATGTTTTTTCACCGGCCTGTCTCACCTCTCTCAGCATCCATGGTCTCCTGTCCCAGGGTGGGCGGCTGGGAGTCCTCTGTACGGAAGTAGGGTGTGTGTGAAGGGCTCACTGCCTCACTCACGTGCTGTGGACTGGAGTTGCTGCTGCTGTCCACTTTGGTATTAGACTGATAGGCATCTGATAGGAAACTCTGGTTACTGTTGTCATCTGTTTATGAAAGTGGATGAATGAAAAATATTTGTGTGAAATCTCCTGAAGAAATATGTCAGTTATGTTAACACAAACCAGTGTTGCATTTTATATATATACAGAGAGAGAGAGAGAGAGAGAGAGAGAGAGAGAGTGTTCTAAATTGTTTACAGAGGAAATTTCAAGTTTCCTCATGTTTGACATAAACATAACCTTAAGTCCTCTATTACCCTGAAAATCCAGTAGCACAGAGCGGGCGTTTTCTAACACTACATCTGTAGGAAAGCCCTTCAGTTCCCTCACTGCTGTCCCTGACACTTTAGGCTTGTATATCTGCAAGAAAGAAAAAAAGACATTTGAAAGACATCTGAGAAGTGGCCAGCTGCTTGAGATGACATGATATACACACCTGTTTAGTTTCTGTAACTGGGACCCATTTGAAAATCCGTAATGATGTATCTCCCACTGTTACCCACTTTTTTTCCCTACGAGGACAAACATGTTCCAGGGTAATATCACAAAAATGGCTATATTACAAGAAGAAGAAATAAAAATGTTAAGATTGTTACATATATATTGTTGATATAGTAATTTTTTTTAGGCTCTTTGTAATTTCTGCTATTCTCAGTGGTAGTTAGCATTAGATACTCAATTTAATAGTTTTTTTTTTTTTGCCACAACGCAATAAAAAGTACAGTGTATAATTCTTTATATAAATAAAATATAAGTATTACTGTATTTATAGTTATAATAATGCTTAATTCAATAGAGACTAACTCAAATTAATATATAAAACTGTTTATTTTTACATTTCAGACATTACAAGCAGAAATGTAAATAACAAAATCACTCCATTACAGACCAAAAACAGATTGTTCAATCCACATTGACACGCCCATAAGCTGTATACAGTGAAGCCCATTGGTTGCCTTGCTTGTCTGTCATGTTACTGAATGACGTCACCCTCCCCGCCACTCTGAAGTTTATTTTTGTAACGTGGAAGAAAAGAAACTTGTCTCCCTCTTTAAACAAGCAACTTACCACCGACGGACCCTTTCAATTGCCGCCATCACTTTTTTGATATCATCTTTGGCGCGGCTGCGTGTCTCTGCTCGCACGGACCGTCCCGACATTTTAATGGGTTTTATTAGTTTGTCAAGATCTCCCTCTTTTTCTTGCCTTCCTCCGTCTGCGACTTGATCTCGCCCTGTCTTCGTCTGTGTCTCGCGAGACTTCATAACGCGCGACTGGCACTGCCTCTTTGCATTTTTAACATTACCCCCGTTTAATTTATATGTTCATATATTTCCATTATAAATAATTATTTAGAACCTGTTATGTAATAACCACAATATGAGGGTGTATGACATTAAAAGAAGCTGTTACGTGCCTACAATGCCGTCAACACACCACTAGATGACAGTGTTTTCCCACTTAAAATACTCCGACAGGATAACGGTGCAGTACTGTACATTTCATGCCCCTATCCCATTATATTTGATTTTACACGTTAGACAAAATATTAAAATCGCATTTTAAATATGTAAATGGTTTTAAAATGTACATTATTTTTAATTATGTTCTTTGTAAATAAAAACAACATAGGATTGCATTTTAAACTATTTTGTTCCCAGCTTAAACTCACTTCTTACATGATGCAAAAAAAAAAAAAAACCTTGATGCAAAAAAGAAAGCAAAAATCTAAATGATTTGTTTTATAAACAAAATGTTTCAAATGTTCTGTATTGTTTTTATATTTACTTCATATTTTAACACCATTGTATTTTTACAAAAATGTTGTAACAATCTCATAAAATATATTTGCCATCTCACTTTATCAGTAATTTTACATGGCTGTGATGTTTAAACTAAGTGACACTGGCAACTAATATTAAAAATAAACAAAAAGAAAAACACAATTCATTAGATTTTTATTACAGAATTTTATTTATACTCTCCCTCTGCATGTTGACAAACAAAATTCAGTCATTCAGAACTTATCAAACAACCTTCACACACACACCTTAGTCTTGTGAACACACTCCAGGTGCCGACTATAAATCACAAATCTAGTGAAACACTACTTCCAGGATCTACAGTTTTGCCTTACAACATCAGGCTTCACCACAAGTTGGCAACCGCTGGAGGTACTGTACTGTAGGCATCATGGGGGGTAGCACCATCTCCCCATTAGCCTTCCCGATGGCAATGGAGATCATTATCAGAGCATCAAAATGGGTCGTGGGAGGAGAACGACTACAATGTAATCAGAAGTTACCACCAATTCGAGCCTATATGGACGACCTAACAACACTCACAACAACTGTCCCCTGCACCAAGAGACTGCTGGAGAAACAACATGGGCGAGGATGAAGTTAAAGCCCAGTAAGTGCAGAAGCATCTCCATCGTGAAAGGACAAGTCACAGACCAAAGATTTTAATGTTGGCGGAACAACTGTCCCATCTGTCTCAAAAATGGATGGAGCATGGCTGAGTTTTGTCATCAGAGCCACATATGACCTGCTACCATCCCCTCAAAATCTGAAACAGTGGTATGGAGAAGATCCCGCCTGTTCCCTGTGTCAAGTACCTGTATCCCTAAGGCACATTCTATCAGGGTGCACTACAAGTCTCACCCAAGGGCGCTATACTTGGCGGCATAACCAAGTATTAGAGAGCTGGCATCAGTACTGGAACAGAAATGAACCACCACAAACAACCTCCCACAAACATTGACAGGTCAACTTCACAAATTTTGTACCAGCTGGCCAACATCAAGAGCATCGTATAACACTTAAAGATGCAAGCTTCCTGCAATCAGCGCGGGATTGGAAATTGGAAGTGGACCTTGACAAGAAGCTTGTGTTTCCCCCAGAAATAATGGCTACAACACTCCGGCCAGACATGGTCCTGTGGTCTCCAACAATAAAGCTGGTATATGTTGTTGAATTAACAGTTCCATGGGAAGAGGGGGTTGAAGAGGCTTATAAGAGGCTTAGAGGAAAAAGAACAAATATTCCGACCTGGCAGCTGAAGCATTCCAGAACAGCTGGAAGACTAGCATCTTTCCAGTAAAGGTGGGATGCAGGGGATTTGTTGCAACATCTACCACCTGTTTGCTGAAAAAAAAAATAGGGGTGGAGGATCGCTCTTTCCAACAGGCCATCAAGTCCATATCAAGTGCTGCTGAAAAAAGCAGTAACTGGCTCTGGATCAAGCGCAAGGACCCCATCTGGGCAGTGGGCTTCAATCAACGAAAGGTCGATGAAGCAGGATTGCCTCCTCATGACCCCAATGACATACCTTACCCTCCTTTTTTAACCACTCCACACCGATTGCTACTACCAAGAGTTTCCTACTAAAGGGATTGAAACATCTAGTTCTATTAGCTTTACTAATGGTGACCATTCGAAAAGTATGACTATACAAGAAGCAAATTTAAGTATGATGATTGCACTGATGGCACAGATAGCCTGTTTGAAGAACTCGTGGTTACGTTCACCTCGCGCTGCCTCCACATGGCTGTTAATTCAGAATCTGCTGAAAATGAACCACAAAGAAATAGAACAAAAATCACATTTCGTTTCACAATACGCGTACTCTTACTTAGTTACTTCCCTTGCAAAGCATGCCACATGACCGTGATCTCTAGTTGAATAGCGAGCGCCATCTAGTGGTCCTCTGCTCGGTTAGCTTTACATGCATGGTTTTAAAAACCTCACATGGCAAAACGTTAGGAAATTTAGACAACGTGGAAAAACAGTAATTCCTACTTCATTTTTGCATCAATGACATCTTACTATGAGTAAAACAAGAGCATGGATGCACATAAATTAACATGTCTATTTGCTCAAAATGTGGCTTTCTCGTGGTAGTACCTCTAATATCAAGGCCTAATGGCTTAATTTAACACATCCTCTGTGGTTGCACACAAACCAGAAAACAGAAAGGGCTGATCGCATAAGATTGGCCAAGTTCAAGGGTATATATAAAAAAATAAAAGGTGTTTAAAATTTTGGCTTTCGCTGCTAAGAATACTGTGAAAAGAGACCCAAAATGCTTATAACCTGCAATTTAAACCAAGGAAAAAGTGTACCTTGAATTCATTCAGTCGTATTTTGACTTTGACTTCCTGTACAATCAATTTATTTCTAAGAAATTCTTAAATTTTCTATTATAAAAAACTAATTAAGGGCAAGGCCTGGAAACAAAAATACGTTTTCATACTCTGCTTTATTTTTTTGTCCTACTTTTCCAGACCCGGTTGGGACCATGACTACATAACTGGCCCTCGCTGACCTTATCGCTGACCTTATTCTCTTGTGCCCAAAGGCAGATTCCTGGAGTCTCCATGTTGAAAAATGTGAAAGGGTCCTTGCTCAGGATAATTAAACCAATCACTGCAAGTTTGAAGACAGAGAGGAAGGAAGCTACGTGTCTAAAAATAAATAAATAAATAAATATAAAATACCTTCATTTCAATTTCAGTTCATGAATTAAACATCACGACTATTTTAATAAGAACTGAAAAGAATCTATATAGTCAGAAGATCTTGATGAAATAAGCCCACCTGTATACAAAATAAAGGCCTTTATATCTATAGGTAATACATGCAGAATATGTAAAGCCTTTCAAAAAATAAAAGACCCCAACGCCTGTATTTGCGTCCATGAGATTCGAAAGGATGCTATTATGTGCAGCAGAGCACCTCTCTTAATAAAATAAAAACGACGTGCACATGTTCGTGTTGGCCTTAAAAACGCATTAACAGCCTTGCAATATAATTGTTAATTTATCGCACCGTTCGTTTGTGTTGGTATTTTTCCAGTGACTTTTTAACGTTACCCCACTAAGTAGCGACAATGAGTGAATCATGCACTACATCGTTTTTAAACCCTGATTAATTCATAAAGAAAAGACCACCACCATACTGTCTTCAGGACTCTGCCCACAGAAATACATTGAGTGAATTATAAACGAGCCTGATGTAGAAAAACTATTAAGAGTGGACTGAGGTTTACAGGTGCTGGTCATATAATTAGAATATCATCAAAAAGTTGATTTCACTAATTCCATTCAAAAAGTGAAACTTGTATATTATATTCATTCATTACACACAGACTGATACATTTCAAATTTTTATTTCTTTTAATTTTGATGATTATAACTGACAACTAAGGAAAATCCCAAATTCAGTATCCCCGTCCTTGCCCAGAAATATGACAGATAAGAAACCACATAATCACTATCAATGGGGATCCTAGTGATTTCTACAGAAAACCTACTGAAGCAACACCACTGGGGTGTTAGTTTTTCCTGTTCATTTACACAAATTTGTTGAGATGGTTTACTACAGTAGATAACATTTTAAGTAGATTAAACCTTTCATCCTAAAACCAAAATACTTTTTAGTTCAACTTTTAGGAACTTTTTGGATCCACTTCAAATGTTGTCTACTGTAGAATACATAGATGTTCCAAGTCTACATTAGAGAGAGAACTATTTAAGATGGGAGGTGATTCTCTAGAATTAATCTAATTTTTATTGCCAGATCTCCAGATAAGAGCCGTTTCTACCGTTGTGATATTTTTGTGATAATAATGTAGGTAAACATCATCAAGGGATTTTAATTTCAGAGAGCAAGAAACTATTTTGAATTCATAAATCCAAGTTCTATATTGGAGTAAAAAAACAACGACGATTGACAATAGGAGTAAGTCACCTTTTATTGAGTAAAAATCAGACATGAAGACGTGCAGACTAAAAACCAGTGTAACAAAGTCACCATGATCAAAAAAAAAAAAGAAGTCTGCATCCAGTTGTAAGAAAAATGATTATTTTCAGAGAAACCAATTTCCTTCTGCCAGTAGAGCATCTTTTTTATTATTAATTTCTATAGCTGTGCAAAGTATTGGCATCTTTCCTGAAAACATTTTCCAATTTTCTATCCAACTAGTGATTTTCCCACCTTCTGAAAAAGGTTGCTTTTATAAATCAAAGCATTTCCCAAATTACGTCAACACTGAACCCATCTTTACACTGTAAATATGTAGTTTCACATCCTTTCAACATTTAAAACTAAACCGCCAAAATAACGAGAGAAAAAAAAAAAAAAAAAATTATACCGGTCAACACTGACCACTGTTATCAAACACATACGTGATGTTAACAGAAAAACACTCAGCGTCTGTGACGACTGTGGCTTGAATGGCTGCTGCTGTGGTGTTTGCTTTTATGAGAGCGTTCGTACGAGCGCGAGCGTTCACGCCGGTCGCGGTGATGGCCTCCACTGCTTCGCTCGTGCTTGTGCTTCTTCGCTAAGTCCGAGGAACCGCGATCCCGGTCCCGCTGTCTGTCCCGCTCACGGGGCTTGCTGGTGGAACGAGAGCGTGAGCGTTTCCTCTTGTGGCCGTGTCTGCTGTGTTGGTGCAGGTCGTCTGAGCGCTGCTTTGACTTCAAGTGTGGCAGGAGGGGAGATGGAGGGCCGTGGTTGGAGTGTCGTCGTGGAGAAGGGCTGCGGCTGTGAGAGTGGCTCCGGGAGCGAGAGCTGTAGGTGGCTGAGTGACTGCGCCTGTTATTGTAACTACAAGAAAAACAGTTGAATATAGACACCGACATCATTGAGCACAGAGCAGTGCACTGCAAGTGGTACTTACTGTCGTCTGGGAGAGCGTGATCTGGACCGGGATCTTGTTCTGGAACGACTCGCACTTCTACTGTTCCGACCTAACTTACTATCTTTCCTGAGTCTACAGAAAGGACGAGCAAGATTCTTAATTAGTGTGTTTTCATTAAACAGAACGCAAGTACTTGATGAAAGTCAAGCCTGTCAGACACTCACCCGTTGTGTGGGCTCTTAGAGCCCTGAGGCCGATCTTCTGGTTCTTTCTTCATGGCCTTAAGCATTTGAGGATTAGGAGACTTCTCATCTGCTTTCATTACATTAGGTGAACCTGACAGGAAGAATCAAATTTTATGACCGTTTCATAAGAAGTTTAGTAGAATGTCCCTGCTGCTTTTTTCCAAGAGTCAAGCTCCAACAATAAAAAATATACGCTTTTATATAATATAAGTCCTATAATCTTTTATAAAACAGCCACTTTTATAAATATTTTTTCTTGTTATATTATTTAAAATGAATAGATTGAGGAATAGGAGGGAGAGGTAAGTGAATGGTGTCCCAGGTCACTAAAAACCCAAGGTAAGCATTTAAGGGCTAAAACAGTGCACATGTTTCTGTGCTATATTTCAAGTCTTTTGAAGCAAAACAACAGATTTACAGAGAAACACAATAAAGGTATGCATTTAGTGTACGCACAAAAACTTTGAGCTTGACATTAATTGTATAGAAAAAAGCAACTTGGACCATCTTCTACTTTTGTGTCATTTTATATACATATATATATTTATAAAAAGTTGTGTGTTTGGAACAATGAGGGAAACAATGCTTAAAAGTAAAGCCTAGGCAAAGAGCAAGGATGGTTTTAGCTTTAAAAAAAAAAAAAGGTTAGACTGCACAAAAGGCAGTGGAAGTGACAACTTACATGGTTTGGACCCAGGAGAGAATCCACCCAATGTGGAAAGAGCAGGAGTGCCGTCTGGATTCAGTCCTTTGGCCTTTAATTTGGCTTCCTGTAGAGCCACCTTCCGCTTGTCCACTTCCTTCTCCAGCAAATCGTAATTTGGCTACAAATTAAAAAAGGAAACAGACTCAATACAAGTGAAGACCAGCTAACTCTAAAACGGGAGTGATATCAAACAAGTCTAACCTTTTTTCTTGTGTACAACTTCAAAGTGGTTACACATATATCTTTGATCTCCTCCTCTGTGGCACCAAACAGCAGGTACCACTGCGGCCGAGAGGGTAACGGTATCTGAGAGAAAGAGTGATGGAAAAAAATTCTAAGGCATTAACAAAACCAGAGCACAGAGTAAACACAGGTTGAGATGAAGAAGGACAGAGAATGGTTTTGTACCTGTAGCACTCGTGCAGCGAGGTTAATGCAGGCACAGGCGATGGTTTCAGCTTGAAATCTCACAAACACATTAGTGCGAAGGCTGTCATTCATATAGTTCCTGCAACACAAAAGGTGAACCACAAAATTGCCATTTCCCTGCATGGGTTGTTCACATCTATATATGTACGAGGTTTGTCACAGGATGCAAATAAAAAGACCAAACATAAATGGAGGCTTGAGTTTAAATTTGCCCTTTCCAGCTCTGCCTCACGTTCCTCTGTTGTTCTACAAACGTGTAAAGGCAAGCATGCAGTGTGGAGGGGCACATGTCCAGTGCACATGTGCACACAGACAAGCTCACTGGATAGAGGTTTGCAAAAATATAAGTGGTTCCACTAGTTTGCATGCAACAAATGAACTTTATTTCTTCAATACTTCTGAAACAACAGCTTAACTTTCCATAAAATAAGCAGATGGGAGTACAAAATGGAGAGAATGGGGGTGTAGCATTGCATGACACTCACAACACTAAACAGCATGCATGGTGACCAGGAGTCAAAGCGGGACTGAGAGCAGCTGCTCTGGGAATGAACAAATATACATCTCAGACTAGACGGCTAAATGGAGACTTGCAGACAAGACAAAATCTCTCATTTCTGGATGATGGCCAGATATGGATGCAAAGCTCTCTGAAAAAAGCAAACAGGCAGATGGACACTGTGGACCTGAAAGGCTCGGTGTCATTATGGAAAATTCTACACTGATGTGTGCTGTAATTAGAAATACTGAAGTGTTTATGCTACAGGCCTTAAAACATTGGATTTATATGGAAAAGCTGAGCTTCAAACAATTCATTCAAGCATAGACCTAAACAGCCGAGAGTTCCCGTAAGACAATGCCTCGCACCAAATTATTAATATCAATTGCATATTTAAAGGACTGGTTCACCAAAAATGAAAATGGTCATTTATTCAACATTATGTCATTTTAAACCAAAACTTTCCTCAGTGGAACACCAAAAAAGAAGAAATATTTGACAAGATCATGATATAAGATCCTCCATTTAATGGATGCATATGGTCAGAAGAGACCCAAAATGAATATTAAAGTATGAAAAAGCATGAAAAAAGTCTTCATGTAATACGATACATCTGAATGTGAAGTCGTTATACCCTTTGGTTGCATGTTAGTATTATATCAAAAACAAAAATAAGATGGGACCAAATTTGAATATGCAGTTTCACAAATGAGACCAGAGGATTGTATTTATCTTACATTTTTAGTTCTGAAGACATAATAAAATAATGAGGAACTTTGATCTGGACACTGCTTTCCATTTATGGTAATCAGCAATTTGAGCTTTTTTTTCCATTGCTATTCTACAATGTAAAAAATCATATAGGTTTGAGAAGGTATGGTGAACAATTTTCATTTCTGGTGATTTACCCTTTAAATTTGAGTACATTTAGAAAGCAAAAGACAAGACTACTTACACCACCTAAATCTGGTAGTTGAGGTTTAATAATGAATTTGAATATTCATGCTTTAAAACTTCCTTTTAAAAGTTAAAAGTAAAACCACCTTTTAAAAAAACATAATAAAAAAAGAGAGAGAGAAATCTTGAGACTTGAAGCAAAAACAAAAATACAAATCCTTTTGGACAACCGCAAGAAAACAAGATGCTGCTGGCAGCTGGAAAAGGCCCCCTTCAGTGATTCTCGGGCAGAGAGCTCTCACTGGATTGGCTGTCTCGAGAAGGGCAGCCAATGGGGGAGATTCCTGAGGTCATGTGGTTGGAGGAGCAGAGTTCAGAGGTTCTTTATGACACTTACCATCATGGACTACCCTTTAATCAAAGAGTAGAAAGAAAGGACAAAGTTAAACTAAGCTCTCCATTTTCTTTTAATTACAGCCATGAACAAGAGATTTAAAACAGAAGACACACACCAACACACGAGTCACGAATACACCAATCCATCAGATGAGGGGACAGAAAAGTTACGTAAAGGGGTTAATTACTGGTTACACCGCAGTGTCTAGACATCCAATGCAGGATTGTTTATTTACTCACCAGGCTGTCTGGACCAACGTCTGGTTCTTCTCACATTCAAGAACTTGCAGGTACATGACGATAATCTACAAAGATTGATGAAATGAAACTGCATGTAAAATCTGAATGAGTCTTAAAGTCCCCCTGTAGTCAAGCATTTTATCCCTTAAAACTCATCTTTGATCATCAAAATGACATCATAAAGTTAAGTTTTTTCTTATGAAAATAATTTTCTCATGCCTTAAAACAGCTTAAATGTAACTACACCCTTGTCTCATTTACTATATGCGGATCTATGCAAATTTGCCCCGCTTCCACTCTGTCGCACCAGCCAAACTGTAGTAAAACTGAAACAATAGCATACATCGATAATGACTCAAAACTATATTTTTAGCAGACAACTACAGTGAATACTTTAACTTTCATTAAAGTTACTTAGGCTAAAGTTACACGACATCGATGTAGTCAAAAACGAAAGTTTTTCCTTTGCATTTTTAAAAAGTTTCACGTATACACAAGGTTTTCAAAACGATTGGCGTTCACACAACTACGAAAAAAGGCCAAGATCCCTGTAGTGTGTATGCCAGGCCAGTAGTTGGCGCTATCACCCTGTTAGTAAACAGTACCTGTAGGAAAGTGATGATTATATTATGATATTACACTATTGTTTGTAATATTGGTGAAGTAGATCCACACTTAAAAGTGTTAGCAAACTCTTGAGCAGCAACAACAGTACCATGCACTCTGCCATTGTTGTGTGTTTGTTCGCGCTTGACTTTAAAATCGACACGTATGACACATGACTACATACCTAACTCGTACTATGCACACGCATGAGGTCACCGTTTTCAAAGATTACCGTATTGAGTGTTTACATTAAAACGATAATGCTGGCATTTTCAAAAGCTTGCACTTTGAAACCCGTTTTCAAATATGCATTTTCAGTCCACAAAATGCCATTGTTGTGTAGTAGGGCTGCACGATTAATCGCAAGCGATTGTCATGCGTGTCTCTTTAGTAAAGCTGGTTCTGTGATTAGTATTAAATATCCAACAATATGCTTTCAAATGGAGCGGCACTTAATATAACAGAGCCGTAGTTCGCTGACAAGCTACGCAATATCGTGTTAATAACCGAATGTGATTCATCTGCGATTATGACGTGGTATTGTCAGTGAACTACGGCTCTGTGCATTAAGTGCCGCTCTATTTGAAAGCAGGTGATGGATATTTAGTACTAATCACAGAATCGCATGCGATTAATCATGCAGCCCTAGTTGACGTGATTGGTTTTTTAATTGTGACATAGCAAACAGAGGGCTGTTTCGAACCACGTTTCTGGGACAGCCTTTGGGAAACTACAGTTTTAAGGAGAAACTTACTCTGCAATGGTGTTGATTAATGGATTGGCTCATGGTTTGTATAAAAGCATATTAAAAACACCACATAGACAAATAAACAACATAAAAAAACTTAATTTTCACTACAGGGTGACTTTAAAGTCTAAAAACAAAACATTAAGAGCAGGAACTGACACATACCTTGTGTGGGTGTTTGACGTGGACGCAGAAGCCCAGCTCCTTCAGCACACGCCGTTCAGCTTTTATCACCTGGTTTTTGGTGTTAATGTAGTTCTGATCAAGTATCAATGGACTTGGACTCCTGATTTGTGAGGGAATGAAAGAAATTGTTTCCCCTGACTCAAATACTATTCAAGACAATGAAAAAATGCCTTTTTTGTTTGCTTCATTTTAAATACAAATCATTCTGTTTCCCTTCCAACCAACTACAGGCAACAGGTCCAGTTTTTTGACTCCTGTAATTTCAGTGTAAGACTTTAGCACTGCCACAAGTGACTGTTAGAGAAAAAAAGTAAATGCTCCACCTCTCACCACATCATAGCTTCAGCAGAAAGTAAAAAAAAAAAAGTTAATGTGTTCCTCTATAAACACAACCAATAATCACAATAATACACTAACCAGGCCAATCTTGGGAAACAAAAGCACCAAAAATATCAACACACAGTATACACAGTGTCAGTAGAACAATCAAAACACGTAGAAGAGACGAAGTGAGCTCTACATCATAAACACTACTCACAGACAAGTTCATGACATGCTAACAGTGCTGAGTCATGATCTGAAAATAGCACGAATGGGCCTTTAGATGTGTCAGGTAATCATGTGAAGAACAATGGTCAATTTCAACCACATTAATCTAAATATGCAATTCAAAAGTATGAAATACTGACTGACTACAAGGAATGTAAATGAAATTCATTCCTGTACTCCTTTAACTATTGAAAACCTGTAACAGTCAAGTTATGATAACAACAGAAACACATTTCAGACTTAATATCGTACTGAAACCATGTTGTATACCCAACCTAATATTACAAAAACATAATATTACCAGTCTCGGCTATATTTTACTAACCTAACAGAATCTAAATCTCTCTCTCTTCTGCTTTAACCCATTTTTCCCTCCATAGTTATTATCGGTTTTTTTTTTGGTTTTTTTATTACTGCACCCATCCACAAGTGCATGAATATTTCATGAAGCACAAATACAATCTCTTTGGTTTTATGTTTTCACAAAATTACATCTCGATTCATATTCATAAAACATCTAAATCATCTACACTAAACAACTTGGTAAGTCATTTCTAAGAGTGAACGCACACAATGAGCTCACAAAAAAAAATTAACTCTTACAACGAAATGCCAATGACATTTCATGACCGGTCTACGTATAACGTAACATTTAATTGTGGATTTTGGACAATAAATCATCCAAGACAGCCAATCTAAACAATGCTTACAGTATTAAAAAAAAAAAAAAAAAAAAAAAGCAGCACATTCTCAGTATGCAACCCTCACAGCTCCCATCATGTGAATATTTGAGAGATTTTAATCTTGCATGTGCAACGTGAAATATTTCTGTGGAAGCTATGACATGTGTGGTGAGGTGTCTTTTAAAAAAATGAAAATTAAAAGATTGTCACCTGTGCTGGCAGAGACAATAAGCTTAAACTGAGATACAGGAGTCAGCCAGATGCTTCGGACCAGCGGCCAACCTGTCGATCCCCGACATCCCAGTGACCGCTTTCTGACCACTGGCTTCTCCCGGGGGAGGGGGGGGAAGCGACACCTCGCTCACTGTTGCCATGCCGACTGCTTCATCTCTACGTACCATTCCACATCACCCAGGCATTGGTAAATGTAGCTGGTCGCTGTTAGTTGGTTGCAAGGGAAAAAAGAATTCAAGTTAATACCGCGTCCTTGATTTCAGATGAACAAATTTTTCTTTTTAGCCTCTAAGTTGTTCTCTACTTCATTCTGGAATTAAATTTATACTAGCCAGTAATTAATCAATAAATAGCTCAATTGGCACCACGTTCCCTTGATCAAGATTACACTTTTTACTTGCTCAGGTAATCAGAATATCCTGCCGTTACTACCAATTATGACTGATGAAGGAACTGAAAAGCTTTAAAATGGTTTAGAATGAAGCAAACAAAATCAAGACATCATATCAACGACAAACAGAAGCGCACAGACTACTCACAGTTAACATGTTTAAGTATTCCCGAATCAGTTACAATTTGAGGTGATGAGATTAAATGTTATCCAAAGAAAAATAAATCAGTTAAAGGTGGGGGGGTTGCACAGGTAACGAACAGAGAAAACGTGTGACGAGAACGAGCCATGCTTACCTTTTGCCTCGGAGCTGCCTTAAATGATGAAACACATTGATGACGTCCCGAATTCGTCGAGGGGCTTCTTCGATCTTTGAAGCCAAGTTAACACAGGCCATGGCAACAATCTACAGGGAGAACAGACGACAGAAAGAGCTGTCAAAACACGGTTACAAAAGCACACAGCATGAGCATACATTAGTATATACACTGATAATTATATCAACTAGTTAGTAGATAATACCATTTTCTGACACTAAATAGTGAAATTGAGCAAACGTTTGTGTAACATGTTTTTAATTGGCATGTGTAAATTGAAAAAAAAAAATCTACAACTGTACACAAAATGTAAATTCTTAATAGGATATATATATAGATATATTACACCATTGAGCTATAATCCGTTTGAATGTGATTTACTCAAACAACATGGCTGCCATCCGCTCTGCCTGTAAACACGTCTTTATTCGCTTACCTCAAAACTGTGTTTCACGAAAGACTTCGAGTAGAAGAATCGATGAAAAAGCACTTGTCCGGTCGCCATGGCCACCTGGAACATAACAACGATTAAAGAAAATTTAATATAACGTCAAGTTAAACGGCCCCCGTTTCGTTTCAAAAGCAACGTCCGCCATTTTGTTTTTGTCTAACCGATGGACAGCGCATGCGAAAGATGTTTAAAACCACTGAAATGGATCTCTAGATTACACAAACCCACTGTATAAATTATATTTATATATTTTCACCTGCGGCAGTCGCAGCAGGATCCCGGCGGACTGAATGAGCTCGCAACCCAGGATCCGCAGGTCTGTCTCGGTACACAGGTCGAGCCCGTCCTGCATCGACGGGGTCGGGGAGAGACTCTCCTCCGGAATTAAAGAGTTATCGATGGTGAGAAAGACTTCTGAATACACTTTGTCCCCTATTAATATGCCCTCGTTAGTAACAGGCGCGTTTGCGGCGGGAGCGGTGGCCGTCGACGCCTCCATTATCGCTGTCGTCGGATCCTGCCGAGGACTTTACGATCTACAAACAGATACGTGTTACGTAACCCAGAGCGGAAGACAGCGCTGAACATTGCTGCGTATGTGACAGCTCGCTGATTGGTGCAGAGATGTGTCTTGTGACCTCAACAAACCAATCGCTGTCGGATAACTGTTACTTTATTCAACGCGGTAACCATAGACTATATGGACGTAGTGTCCGTGACGTCACCCGTAGACTACTGAAGAGAGTTTTTGAAGCCTAAAGTGTGTAGAGCGGGCCGTCGCCATCTTGGCAGCGCGTCACCGCGCGACTCTCCCGGACAATCAAAAATGGACAAAAAGGCGGGAGCTAGTTGCTGTAGCCACGCCCACCTAGCGCGACGGCAGTGTCAGCAGCGGCAATCTCCCTGTCACTCAAGTGGCCACCCCCTTAATTATGCAGAACTTTAAGTCTTAATATAATTTAAACGGATGAGTTATAAAAAAATTCACCCCCCTCACAGTTGTCATGAAGGGCAAAATGAGCTATTTAGACCAAAATCATTTTTTGAACCAGGCTGTAAACATGTTTTTTCCTGCTGTAAAGTTGGGCATTTTAACATGGGGAGTCTATGGGACTGACTCCCTTTTGCAGCCAGCCTCAAGCGGCCAGTCGATGAATTGCAGTTTTAGTCACTTCCTTATTGGCCTCACGAGAGAGAGCGGGAGGTTGGCGTTTGGCGGTAACCCACGTTACTTTAAATTACGTTTTGTGCCCATAAATACGTTTTAAATATATTCCTGGTATGCTGGGATTGCAAGCGCTCTCAAAAAGGTAGAAATTATTACACGAATTTATTTTCCACAGCGCCTCCTGCAGATGGAACTTAATGCAGTCCGTTACTGTTCCAGGTGGGGTTTTTTCTGTCAGAATTGAACGTTGCTTTAACGTAAACATCACCGATTTGTACACGCCCGCGGCTTATTGTCAAAAATGTATTACATTCACGTATAAATAAATAATACATGAACTCCTGATTTGACTTTCAGTTTTCTTAAAAATTAATATTAAAAATCATAAAAACCCCATAGACTTACATTGCGGAATGGTCAAATTGAGCCAAGACTACGGTGGCCCATTAGTGCACAAGCCAAAAATTCAAATCAAAACTCCCTGAAGCCCTAAACTCAATTAAACTACCATTCTATGTCAATCTATCTATTTATCTATCTATCTATCTATCTATCTATCTATCTATCTATCTATCTATCTATCTATCTATCTATCTATCTATCTATCTATCTATCTATCTATCTAACTAGCTATCTGTTTCTATCTATCGATTTATCTATCTATCTTTCTATCTTTTTATCTATCTACTCATCTAATATTTCTAATCTATATCTATCTATCTATCTGACTGTTTCTATCTATGTTAGAAACATGCTAGTCGAATGCTAATCATGCAAGAAACATGTTAACGACATGCTAGTCGCATGCTAGTCATGCTAGAAACTTGCTAATCATGCTAGCAACATGCTAGTCGCATGTTAGTCATGCTAGCAACATGCTAATCATGCTAGAAACATGCTAGTCACATGCTAATCATGCTAGAAACATGCTATCAACATGCTAATTATGCTAGAAACAAACTAGCAACATGCTAGTCAAATGGTAATCATGCTAGAAATATACTAGCAACATGTTAGTCATGCAAGAAACATGCTAGCAACATGCTAGTCGCGTGTTAGTCATGCTAATAACATGCTAATAATGCTAGAAACATGCCAGCAACATGCTAATTATGCTAGAAACAAACTAGCAACAAGCTAGTCGAATGTTAATAATGCTAGAAATATACTAGCAACATGCTAGTCATGCTAGAATCATGCTAGCAACATGCTAGTTGCAAGCTAATCATTTTAGAAACATGTTAGCAAAATGCTAATCATGCTAGAAACATGCTAGCAACATGCCAACTGCATGCTAGCCATGCTAGAAACATGCTAACAACATGCTAGTAATGCTAACAACATGCTAGTAACTTGTTAATCATGCTAGAAACATGTTAGCAACATGTTAACAGCATGCTAATCATGCTAGAAACATGCTAGTAACTTTGCTGATCATGCTAGAAACATGCTAGCAACATGCTAATTATGCTAACAACATGCTTATCATGCTAGAAACAGGTTAGCGACATGCTAATCCTGCTAGAAACATGGTAACAACATGCTAATCATGTTAGCAACATGTTATTTGTATGCTAATCATGCTAGCGACATGCTAGCAACATGCTAATCATGCTAGAAACATGCTAAAGACATGCTAGCAACATGCTAATCATGCTAGAAACATGCTAGCAACATGCTAATCGTGCTATCAACATGCTAACGAAATGCTAGCAACATGGTAATTATGCTAGAAACATACTATCGACATACTAGCAACATGCTAATCATGCTAGCAACATGTTAGCGACATGCTAATCATGCTAGCAACACGTTAGCGACATGCTAGCAACATGTTAGAAACAGGCTAATCATGCTAGAAACATGCTAAAAACATGTTAATCATGCTAGAAACATGCTAGAATCATGATAACAACATGCTAGTCATGCTAGCAACATGCTTGTCACTTGCTATTCATGATAAAAACATGCTACAGACATGCTAGTCACTTGCTAATGACATGTTAGTCACTTGCTAGTCATGCTGGGAACATGCTAGTTCCATGCTAGCTTCAATCTTTCTGGCTAGGCTTTTTCAAGCCAACTTAAAGTTTGACCACAAACTTTACTATCTAGTTGTTTTTCTGTTGTTTGTTCGAATTTTTTTTTTTTTAAATGACAGCCCTAGACTAAACTGATACGAACGATCGCCTAAAATAAATTGAAAATTTTTTGAAAGTAGGGCCAATTGAATAAAAAAAACATGGAAAATAGCCTATATTTCTAAGAAAATGTCCCCCCAGAATTCACCGTATCAGAAAAACCCAACTGTCAACGGAGGGGTGGGCGTATCAACCGGCCACAGCCTGGAAAATATGGAAAATGGAAAATAGCCTATATTTCTAAGAAAATGTCCCCCCAGAATTCACCGTATCAGAAAAACCCAACTGTCAACGGAGGGGTGGGCGTATCAACCGGCCACAGCGACTGCGCTGTACAGGAGGTCGAGGAGGCCCCACTGCAGCTGGTGTACCGTCATTACCCGGGAGAGGGGCATGGGGTGTGGGAGGCTTGGGTGGTGTGGGAGCACTGGGTGGGGGCAGAGCAGGAGGCCGTCCGCGTCGTGGGGGCTGGGCCAGGTCAATGGGCCTGGCCACGTCCAAATGAGCTGGTTTAAGGCGGTCAATGGAGAGTCGTTCCGGTTTGCCACCCCTGTCCACCACAAAGTGTTTGTCCCCTGTCTCCAGAACCCGGAACGGGCCCTCGTAGGGCGGGTGTAGCGGTCCTCTGTGGGCATCGTGGCGAATGAAAACATAGTCGGCTGTTTGAAGTCCAGCGGGGATGTGCGACTGAGGGAGGCCGTGACAGGAAGTAGGAACAGGTGCAAAAAACCTCGCATTATCCAGTAGAGTAGACCGCTGGAGAGTGGCAGACCAGGGAACCATGGTGCTAGGGACAAAATCCCCTGGTACTCGCAGCGGTTGTCCGTAAACAAGCTCAGCGGATGAGGACTGAAGGTCCTCCTTTGGTGCAGTCCTGATACCCAGCATCACCCACGGGAGCTTGTCGACCCAGTTGCTGTCTTTGAGGCTGGCACGCAGGGCAGCCTTCATCGATCTATGAAAACGCTCACAGAGTCCGTTAGCCTGCGGGTGATATGCAGTCGTGCGGTGGAGTCTCACTCCGAGGCTCTGTGTGACAGCGTTCCAAAGCTCGGACGTGAACTGTGCACCTCGGTCAGAGGAAATGTCCGAAGGGGTGCCAAAACGGGCAATCCAGGTGCCAATAAATGCCCGTGTCATCTCGACAGATGCCCCCAATGTCAGTGGTACAGCCTCAGGCCAGCGGGTGGTCCTGTCAACCATGGTTAACAAATATGTGAAACCTTGAGAGGAGGGCAGAGGACCAACCAGGTCCACGTTTACGTGGTCAAAACGCCTCTCAGGAACCGGGAATGTTTCTAACGGGGCTTTAGTGTGGCGGTGTACTTTGGCCCGTTGGCACTCAACACAGGTGTTAGCCCAGTCCCTAACGTCCTTCTTGAGGCCGTGCCACACAAACTTTGCTGAAACAAGCCTCTGTGACGCTTTCGCCCCTGGGTGGGAGAGACCATGGATGGCATCAAAAACTTGACGCCTCCACCCCGAGGGCACGATAGGCCGCGGACTACCTGTGGAGATGTCACACAGGAGCGTTGTGCCGGCATTGCCAAAAACCACATCCTTGATCTGCAGCCCTGTAGTCGAGGTTTTCAGACGTTGCACGTCTGGGTCTGTGGTCTGAATCACGGCCATGCTGTTGTAATCCAAACCAAGATGGACTGCCCCCACCAGAGCCCGTGATAGGCAATCCGCCACGTAGTTGCTCTTACCGGCAATGTGCTGCTGTACTTCCGCACACCCGGCGCAGCTGACGGCTAAAGAAAGCCAGCGGCTGCCAGGCCCCACCTACCCACTGCTCGTAAACCGCACCGACAGCATAATCAGAGGCGTCCGAGGTGATGGCAATGGGGGCTGTAGGAGAAGGATGCGCCAGCATGGTGGCGTTCGCTAATGCTGCTTTAGTGGCATCAAAAGCCTTGACTCTGCTCTCAGTGCAGTCCACAGCGTGTTTGGGTTTACCTTTTAAGGCCTCGTGGAAGGGCCCCATGAGCTGAGCGGCTTGAGGGATGAAGCGGTGATAAAAATTCACCATGCCGAGGAACTCCTGCAGGGATTTGACAGTGAGCGGGCGTGGGAACTGTATGACTGCCTCCACCTTTGATGGGAGAGGAACTGCCCCGCCCTTAGTGACTCTGTGTCCTAGGAAGTCGATGGTGAAGAGACCGAACTGGCACTTGGCTGGGTTGACAATTAGTCCATGGTGGCTAAGCCGCTCAAAAAGGGTTCGGAGGTGCGCCAGGTGCTGAGACTTGGACGTGCTCGCCACCAGGATGTCATCCAAGTACACAAAAAGGAAAATCAGGTCCCGCAAATCTGAGTCTATGAGGCGCTGGAAAGATTGGGCGGCGTTTTTAAGGCCGAACGGCATGCGCAGGAACTCAAACAGACCAAACAGCGTGATCACTGCCGTTTTGGGAATGTCCAGTGTGTGTACCGGCACCTGATGATATCCCCGGACTAGGTCCACCTTGGAAAAAATTACCTTGCCAGCCAGGTGTGCTGAAAAATCCTGTATGTTCGGGACTGGGTATCGGTCAGGTGCCGTTGCCTCATTAAGCCGCCGGTAGTCGCCGCACGGGCGCCAGCCGCCGCCAGGTTTGGGGACGATATGAAGGGGTGATGCCCACGGGCTGTCGGATCGGCGTACTATGCCCAGGCGTTCCATGTTTGCAAACTCAGCCTTTGCAACGGCAAGCTTGGTCGGGTCGAGGCGCCAAGCGCGGGCGTAGACGGGTGGACCAGTAGTGGCGAGATGGTGCTCCACACCGTGCTTCACAGTAGATGAAGAGAAAGTGGGCTGAGTGAGGGCTGGGAAACTGGCCAATAGACGTTGGAAATCGTCTGAAGCTGAGAGCATGCTAGACAGTCGTATGGAGTCCGCTTCACTGAGTGTGCATGTATAAGAACAAAACGTGACAGCATCAATCAGACGGCGGTTCTTTACATCCACCAACAGTCCAGAGGGGAACGGCAACCTTTGCAGTAACAAAGTCCCAACCGAAATGCTGTCCTCCGAAACACAATTCGACATACCTCGTTCCATATGTGCGGATGGGGCTACCGTTGGCAGCTTCCATAGGGGGGCCGTGGCTGTCGTTTACCATGTCCAAACGGGATGCAGGCAGGATGCTCCTTTGTGCTCCCGTGTCGCACAGAAAACGGCGTCCGGAGATGCTATCGCGGATGAAAAGCAGCCTGCCTCCTCGGCCGACACTCATGGCTACTACTGAGCGCCGGCCCTGGCATTTCCCGAAACAATGAAACTGCATGGTGGACAGCATTTGTTAGCCTTGGTTCCAAACTTTGCATGGTAGAATCTGAAATGAAAAGAAAATCAGGTCTGTGTTCACCCAAAAGATCCAACATACGGTCCATGAGCTCGGACGGTTTGCTGTCACCCAGTCCTTGAAGTGAGAAAAGCCTGCTGGCTCTCTCAGCGTCTGACAGTTCAAATGTTTTCAACAGGTGGGTTTTAAGTGCCGTATACTTCCAATTTTCGGAAGAAGACTCACTCGGAAGAAGGCTCACCACTCTGGAAGCTGTTGAATTTCCGAGAGCAGACACAACGTAGTAATATTTAGTCGTATCCACGGTGATCTCACGCAATGCGAACTGCGCTTCAGTCTGGGCGAACCATGCCGATGCTGACGATTCCCAGAATTCGGGGAGTTTGAGGGTGACAGCGTTCGCGGTCATGATCGCGTCGTGTCTCTGGATACGTCCAGCAGACTAATGTCGGTGTCACCAGTGTGGAAATTGCAGTAATTTGCAAGGGACAACTTCTCACTTTGAGCACACGAAATGCGTGTCTCGTTTATTTTTAAGCAAAAAACAGAATAATCCAACAATGGCGCTGATCAGCGTGTTACGTCATCACGCATTCCGAACATTTAAAGGGACCACGATCCCTGAACAGTTATGCAGAACACAGTGTACAGAACTACACTTAACAATGGTGAATTATGTCTGTCACATTCACTACAATAGCCTACATAATATCTACCCAACTAGAACCCAAATTGATTATTTTGCTGAAGTTTCAAATGTTGTATTCCATAAAACTGAGGAAGTAACTTTACTAATATATTTTTCATCAGTGCAATGAGTGGTTCAGTGATGGGGAGAAACAAGTTACATGTAACAGAATTACATGATAATTCTAAAATAAATGTAACTTGATCTGTTACAGTTACTGAGAAAACATGTATAATTAAATTAGTTACTTATGCAAATTTATATGACTGCAAAGGGGTTTACACCTGAATATTTTAACATTGATTTCTTCCTAAATTGCGTTGACTGCTCTAAAATATATTTCAGGAGTTTAGGACACAGAATAGGACACATTTGTTTGTTACATGTTGTACTTCCAATCTGGATTTATGCATATGCTTTATTTTTTATGTTTAACTTTTTTTTTTTTCAAAGCATTGCTAGATGACAGTGTTTTGGTCATAGCTGTGCAATGATTTGATTAAAAAAATATCATAGCTATTAAACTATGTCTTCATATGATTGTTAATCTGTAACTGTAACTAATCTGTGTTAATGTCTGAGTTTGTGGCGACTGTGCTTTAAAATTAAAATTTTATCATCTTAATTCAAGTGATGAAGGATTTTGAGAGGTAATCACACTCTTAAAATGCTGGACAAACCGTCCTTAGGTTGTTTTGACACGGCGGTTGGGGTTAAATGTGCAACCCAACCTTCTTAGTAGTTCACGGTTGCTTAAATCCAAAATAGGTTGTAAATTCAATAAATATGTTCAATATTTAACCCAGAGTTCAGTGTTAAGTGCTATAAAGGTTAACCCTGTCTGCTTTAAATGTTGAAAAAATTCATTAGAAATTTAGAAAAGTAATTAAAAAGCAATCAGTTTTATTAAAATGTAATTGAAAGTTACACTACTTATTACAGTTTAAATATGGTAACTTGTAATCTGTAACCCATTACATTTGTAAGGTAACCTTCAGAGCATTGGTGGTTATATCTCCTTTTATAAAATGTGATTTAATCTTTGTTTGTATGTAAAACAAAAATCATGGCTGCCCACTGCTCCGGGTGTGTGTTCATGATGTGAGTGTGTATGTGTTAACTACTCACTGCTGTGTGTATGCACTTGGATGGGTGAAATGCAGAGCACAAATTCTGAGTATGGGACACCAAACTTGGCCACACGTCATCATTTCCTTTCCTTTAGAATTTACTTTAATGCTTATTTTATTCCATATAGACCCTTAAAAATATAACACACTTTACAACAAAATACTATAGGCACTAGAGTTATTACCAGAGGATTTATCCACCATCCAATAAATAAAAAATAAAAAATCCATGATTTGTAGCATTGGCCCTAGTAATAATTATGTTGTTTACAGCTCTCACAGAAGTCACATTCAAACCAAGGCACCTTCTGTTGATGAGTGCCGTAAATTTGTGTGACCAACTTAAACCCGAGCAAAATCTGCAATCTTTTGTCCGCAACAAAATTCTCAGTTACATGAATTCCTATTACATTTGCCAAACAATGGTAAATGTGACCATACCCATAATATAAATATTCCTGGAATGCTACTTGTCCAATCAAATCAGTGGACTCAAAACGGTTTAGGCCTGTTCACACCTGGGTGTGTGTTCACCGTGTGTGTTTGTGTGTGTGTGTTTGTGTGTGTGTGTGTGTGTGTGTGTGTGTGTGTGTGTGTGTGTGTGTTTGTTCACTACTCACTGCTGTGTGTGTGCACTTGGATGGGTTAAATGCAGAGCACAAACCACCATACTTGGCCACAAGTCACATTCTTTACTCTCCTTTCCTTTTCAAGACTGTAACCATAAAGATAACTATAGGGACAACTTTTGCCCTTTAAATTTAGTTGGATTTTGATTCAATGTTAATATTTTTATCAATCCATCTGAATTCCAGTGATTTTTTTCATCAATGTCATTATAGTTAGAATGATTAATTAAACATTATAGTTACCATTATAGTTTTAATCCTCAGTGCATTTTTTCTTTTCTTTGTCCACACTAGGGCTGTCAAAAAATAAATAAATTGAATTTCGATTATTTGTCGAATTTAAAATGAAAATCCACATTCGAATGCAATAACGTTGATGATGAAAATGACATAATGAAGACGGTGCGTGGATGTGGACGGCCCAAGTATATTTTGGCCTTTATCATTGGCGCACGAGATGCGATGACAATATAGAGAGAGATGCATGTTTAGAGAGATGCATGTTTAGAAAGGCATATAAAATTAATATATGTTCAACTTTTTAAAAACATATCTCGAGAATTTATGGTGGGTTTTTGCCCATCACACTGCCTCTCATGTTTTTAAATGTAAAATGTACTCTGTGTGATTGGCTTTCCGTGCTTTGTATTAAACTATGCATGCATACATGATGCTGTTTAGTTGTTTAAGCAACTTAATTATAATTGGTTTACAAGCATTTTTTAAATATTATTCACTTAACAGTCATGTATTCTAATGCTTTTATTAAACATGAATTAGTAATATTTTGCTCGATGCGCCCTCTTGTGGCATCAGGGCTTTTTGCTTCTCTTTACCCTAACTGAAATTATGCATTTTAAATTCGAATATAATTCAAATTTTGATAATATATAAGTTAAAAATTCCAATTTAGTTTTTCAGCCATGTGGACAGCCCTACTCCACACTGTCCTGACCTTTATCTCTCATCCTGACCGCCAGGTGTTGCTGAAGGAGCAGGACTACATCTAGCTGATTGTGTGCCCTTGCAACGTCCTCTGCTGTATCTCTCCAGCTGCTCCTGGGATCAGCCCCGTTGTCTAGCAGAACCTTAAGGACCTGTGGATTGAATTACAAGAGTAGCGAAAAAAAGGAAAGAGACAGTTAAACATTTAATGGTTTTGAATAATTTTTCATAATATTACAGTTTTTATTTTATATAAATATAAAATATATTAAATTCAGCCTTGGTGGGCATAAGAGGATTCTTTCAAATACTTTAAAACATTTAAATTTTTCCAAACTTTTGAGTGGTAGTGTGTGAACTTTAAAATGAGAGAGAATCAACACACCTTGCAGTGACCCCTCTCAGAGGCCAAGTGCAAAGGTGTCTGTCCGAGCCTCTCCACAGCATTCACATCTGCTCCATAGTGCAGCAACAGTTCGGCAGCCTCAACATTGTCCCTGAGTGTTGAGTAGTGCAGTGGTGTCATTTTGAGGTTGTCCCTGTCCTCAAGTCCTGCTCCATTCAGAATCAACAAGTGCACCACAGCCCTGAAGCCACTGCGGGCAGCCAGATGCAGCAGAGATGCCACATCTCCATCCCTGACATCAACCTTAGCCCCTCCTGCTAACAGGTGCTGGAGGATCTATGGGGAAGGAGAAGATACGTTTTAGATGGGACAGATTAAAAGTAGAGAGTAAAAGAAAGATCAAATGGTGCTAAGGAGACAGGAACAGAACACTGCCCTTTACCCATACAAATGCCATCTGTTTCACAGTACGCAGTTGGCGTGACTCTGACAGAACACTGCCAAAAGGGCAGCAAGACCTTGAATTCACAGTCTTGGCAAATGTAAGCTTTGCTGCAGTAATAGGGTTGATTGGAAACAAATGCACTGAGGTGTTTATAGGACACTTCATGTATGCAGATTTCTTTTAGAGAGAACATTTATAAGAGACTAAGTGATCACATTATCAGTGCTGGATAACATTGGATAGCATAACATTATTTAATCACTCCTGGTATAGTAACCATGTTATACTACCAATTTTATGTATAATTTTATGTGTCATCAAGCCTAATTTAATATAGCTTCTCAGTAGCCAATGTTCCAGCCACAAACTTCATTTACACAGTCTCTGGATTTTTTAAAGCCAACGCCTTAGTAGATGTGATGTTTGTCAGGAGAAAGCAGGCTGGATTCAGGTGCGGGTAAACTCAAGGCTTTATTCACAAAGCGGAGACAGAGAAGAAAGAGTCACGCTCCACAGGTTTCACTCGCAGTGACAGGATGAACAGCAGATGAGTCACGTTTCACAGGATTCACTCGTAGTGACAGGATGAACAGCAGATGAGTCACGTTTCACAGAATTCACTCGTAGTGACGGGATGAACAGCTGAAGCTACTAGGAGCTCTGGCCTTGTAAGAACTAGAGCAGAGAAATAAGCCAAACACACTGGAGCCTGAGGACAAGACACGACAGGGTGAGTACAAAGAACTGCTAGATGATCGGAGCTATTGGAACGAATAACAACAGTCTGACAATAGACAGAGAAACACAGGGAATAATAAAGGGGAAAAAATTAGAAGGACATAGAGAACAGGTGGCGAGCAATTATGGTTAACAACGGGGAACAAGGGAGGCGGGGAAAACACAAACAGGCAGACGTGGTGAGCTGTCACCATCCCAACACACACACCCACACCAAAAAGACAGGTGATTAGCCCCGAGACCCGACAATGTTTTGCTCATCAGTGTTATGGGCAAAAGTAACTGTATGTCTGTAAATATTCTACATTAAATTTAAAACAGTTGTAATATTTAATTGAAAAAGTTGATCATAAATAACTTGAACGTGAATGCCTTTTGATGCAAAGTGATGGGTTTTTGTAAGAAAAAAAAAATTCCATATTAAACATTTTTGAAACCTTTATCACTACACTCTAAAATAGAGTGAATAATGTGTGTGTCAGTCACATTCTATGTACTGTGAGTCTTATTTACTGTTGTTTGTCATATACAAGCATAAATAAGCAACATATAAGCTCCACTATGTCAAAGGCTGTGTTCCTCCCTGCCTATGCTAAATCATGAGCAGGGATACACACAGCCTGTGCTTGGGAGCAAAGCACGCAGAGTCGGCTCTCGAGGGAGCTGACTGCCAGCATTGCAAGCGGCTTCCTCTAACTGCACTCATGGGGTTCGCAGATGGATCTGATAGAGGGAATGGAGATGGGCGAGTCCCTATCTTCTTCCTCAACAGCCAGATCACCCGCCCCCTCAGTCACCCCAGTATGTGGAGGTGGTTGCTCATGCGATAGCTAGGTTAAACATCGATTGGCCCTCCAAAAAACAGGCTGAACCGCAGGAAAAGTAAACTAGAAGAGCAGTTTCTGGAACTAAGCCTCCACACTGTAGCCTGCCTTTTTTCCCTGACTGATGGTTATAGAGCGATCCCTTGGGTAGAACAGACGCTTGAAAGCTATCTGTCTTCCGACATGGCATTGTCTCTAAAAGCTCCGGTCTTGCCCTCCAAGCCACTTCAAACCACTTCACTGCTGGTGGGCAAGGGGTACACGGCAGGTCAGGCTGGTGCTTGTCTGCACACAATGGCAGTGTTGCAGGCATACCAAGCCGACTTGCTTAAAGAGCTAGATGAAGGTGAAGAGGTTAAAGCAGATGACATCTCAGAACTGATTTATCTCTCTGCACCACCAAGAAGACCTCCCATGCCATAGCTCTGGTGGCGGCAGAAAGACATTTATGGTTGACCCTGTCTGATATGAAGGAGAAAGAAAGGGTCTTCCTCATGGATTCCCTGCTTGCACCTTCTGGTCTGTTTGGTGACGCCGTCAATTCTTTCGTCGACATATACCAGGAGGCTCCTAAACAGATGGCGGCGTTCATTGGTTTATCACGGTTTGTCACAATAGATCTAAAAGACGCTTTCTTCCATGTCTCCATCCTTTCCACTCACAGGAAGTTCCTGAGGTTTGATTGCAGGGTCTGACAGTAGCAGCAGTCCAACATGATATCTTTTGGCCTGCTGTAAATGAGACCCCTACAGTGGTGGCTCAAGACCAAGGGGTTCTCCCCGAGGGGAAACCCACTTCACATGATCAGGGTCACGCGGTAATGCCTAGAGCCTTGGACATTTAGAAGAAACCTTGGTTCTTATCTTTATGGTCTTTCTTAGCCCGGTGCTGGGAGCTCCTTGTCACTGCGTAATGCTAGCGACGGATGCGTCCCTCACCAACTGCCTGGAGATGCTTGCCGTGTTTAGAGCATTAAAACACTTTCTCCCAGACTTGAGAGACCGCCATATGTTCTTGCACACCGACAACACAGCAGTGTTTTTTTTTTATATCAGGGAGGTCTGTGTTTGCACCCCTTATACAAGTTGGCACACCAGATCCTTGTGTGGTACCAGGTCAGGGCCGTGGCCCGGGGAATGGATGCTTTATCCCAAGGTGGTGAAGCACATATGGAGAGTTTTTGGTCAGGCTCAGGTGGACCTCTTTGCAACTCATGGTATTGGCGTGGCCAAGGTTTCGTCTGTACGCCCTTCCCCTGAAACCCCCTAGTTGCATGTTTCCTCCATAGTTCGCTTTCATACAAAGCAGGGATTTATAAGTCTGGCATAATGGGCATCTCATTCCCATAACATTTTCAGACACAGCTCAAGTTCCTGAAGGGGAATGTCCCAGGTTATGTATGTTTATTTACATTGGGGTTAAGCCTGTCTCAGATGAAACAACCCAGCTGCTGAGTTACAGTCAAAGCGCGGGATTTATTTTGTCCACTACAGGAGAGAGCAATTCTCAGCGCCGCCGATTAGGTGCACTTTTTTAATGAAATAAAGAGAGCTGGGAGAGCAGGGGGGTTTCTCCTGAAGTCCACGATCATCTCCACAGTTTTGAGCATGTTCAGCTCCAGGTTGTTGTGACTGCACCAGACAGCCAGCTGCTCAACCTCCTGTCTATAAGCAGACTCGTCTCCATCCTGGATGAGGTAGATGACTGTGGTGTCATCTGGAAACTTCAGGTGCTTGACAGAGGGGTCTTTAGAGGTGCAGTCATTTGTGTAAAGGGGGAAGAGAAGTAGGGTGAGAACGCAGCCCTGAGGAGCTCTGGTGCTGATGGTGCAGGTGTTAGATGTAAGTTTTCCCAGCTTCACTAGCTGCTGCCTGTCTGTCAGGAGCTGGTGATCCACTGACCGATAGAGGTGGGTACAGAGAACTGGGTCTGTTTATTCTGAAGGGTCTCCAGGGTGATGGTGTTGAAAGTGGAGCTGAAGTCCACAAACAAGATCCTTACATAACTCCCTGGTTTGTCTAGATGTTGGAGGATGTAGTCTAATCCCATATTGACTACATCATCCACAGAACTGTTTGCTCTGTAAGCAAACTGCGGGGGGTCCAGCAAGGGTCCAGTAATATCCTTCAAGTAGGCCAACACCAGTCTCTCAAAAGACTTCATGGCCACAGATGTTAAAGCAACAGGTCTGTAGTCATTAAGTCCTGTGATTTTTGGTTTCTTGGGTACAGAGATGATGGTGGAACATTTGAAGCAGGAGGGGACTTCACATAGCTCCAGGGATCTGTTGAAGATCAATGTGAAGATGGATGATAGCTGGACAGTACAGGCTTTGAGGCAGGTTGGAGGGACACCATCTGGGCCTTTGGATTTCCTTATCTTCTGCTTCCTGAAGACTTTGCATATCTTCTTCACGGATCTTGAGTACAGGCTGAGAAACAATGGGGGAAGGGAGCGTATTGATGGCTGTGCTTTGAGACGGTCGGAGTAGGTGTGGGGTGTCAGAATAAGCTTTTGCTTTTCAAAACTGCAGTTGAACTCGTTCAGGTCTTCATCCAATTGTTAAATGGCCTCATGCTGGGGTCTTGTAGCTGGTGATGGCTTTCAGGCCTTTCCAGACCTCACAGAAACTGATGTAGGATGTCACGGTGTCAGTAAGCTCATCCACATCCGTAGCTGCAGCCTCAAAAACGCTCCAATCAGTAAGTTCAAAGCAGGCTTGTAAATCTCTTTACAGTTTTTACTACCGGCTTAGCAGATTTGAGTTTCTGTCTGTAGGCTGGTAGAAGATGAACCAAACAGTGATCAGAGAATCATAGCGCCGCTCGGGGGTCAGAGTGGTATGCATCCTTTAAAACAGTGTAGCAGTGGCCCAGTATATTGCTGTTTCTGGTATTGCTGTCTTCATCCCCACAGCCGATGCAATCCGATGGTACTCGGGCAAAAATCATGTTCATGGATGAGCTATTAATTTATTAACGTAGTAAAATAAAGCAGGGTGAGACTGAAAGCCATCGAAGCAAATCGAGTCCGCTGAAAATGTGTGACACGTAGCTCGAAAGCAGCGGAGCTTTCATTATGCCACAGTCAACCGCTTCTGCTCCAGTCGTGCGTATGTGGTTAAAAAACAGCACTGTTTTATCATACTAAATACATTTGTAAGTTATTTTATAATGCTACTCTGTGAGGTCAACACTGGTCTATTAAAACTCTAAACTAAAATTCTTCAAAACAAGGAAATCGAGGGTTAATGATGTCATTGGCAGGTGACACAATGACACTATGGACACGGTCTGTGTTACTAGTTAAAATTGCTTATTTCTCTGGATTTAAACATTCTTTGAAACATTTGGGATATTTTAAGTACACAAGTCAGCAAAATATACAACACCGTTCTAGTGTTTTTTGGATATTTTGCTAAAAAAATCTTACATATTGTACCTTTATATTACAACCCGAATTCCGGAAAAGTTGGGACGTTTTTTAAATTTTAATAAAATGAAAACTAAAAGACTTTCAAATCACATGAGCCAATATTTTATTCACAATAGAACATAGATAACATAGCAAATGTTTAAACTGAGAAAGTTTACAATTTTATGCACAAAATGAGCTCATTTCAATTTTGATTTCTGCTACAGGTCTCAAAATAGTTGGGACGGGGCATGTTTACCATGGTGTAGCATCTCCTTTTCTTTTCAAAACAGTTTGAAGACGTCTGGGCATTGAGGCTATGAGTTGCTGGAGTTTTGCTGTTGGAATTTGGTCCCATTCTTGCCTTATATAGATTTCCAGCTGCTGAAGAGTTCGTGGTCGTCTTTGACGTATTTTTCATTTAATGATGCGCCAAATGTTCTCTATAGGTGAAAGATCTGGACGGCAGGCAGGCCAGGTTAGCACCCGGACTCTTCTACGACGAAGCCATGCTGTTGTTATAGCTTCAGTATGTGGTTTTGCATTGTCCTCCTGAAATAAACAAGGCCTTCCCTGAAATAGATGTTGTTTGGAGGGAAGCATATGTTGCTCTAAAACCTTTATATACCTTTCAGCATTCACAGAGCCTTCCAAAACATGCAAGCTGCCCATAGCGTATGCACTTATGCACCCCCATACCATCAGAGATGCTGGCTTTTGAACTGAACGCTGATAACATGCTGGAAGGTCTCCCTCCTCTTTAGCCCGGAGGACACGGCGTCCGTGATTTCCAACAAGAATGTCAAATTTGGACTCGTCTGACCATAAAACACTATTCCACTTTGAAATAGTCCATTTTAAATGAGCCTTGGCCCACAGGACACGACGGTGCCTCTGGACCATGTTCACATATGGCTTCCTTTTTGCATGGGTAGAGCTTTAGTTGGCATCTGCTGATGGCACGGCGGATTGTGTTTACCGACAGTGGTTTCTGGAGGTATTCCTGGGCCCTTTAGTAATGTCATTGACACAATCATGCCGATGAGTGATGCAGTGTCGTCTGAGAGCACGAAGACCACGGGCATCCAATAAAGGTCTCCGGCCTTGTCCCTTACGCACAGAGATTTCTCCAGTTTCTCTGAATCTTTTGATGATGTTATGCACTGTAGATGATGAGATTTGCAAAGCCTTTGCAATTTGACGTTGAGGAACATTGTTTTTAAAGTTTTCCACAATTTTTTTACGCAGTCTTTCACAGATTGGAGAGACTCTGCCCATCTTTACTTCTGAGAGACTCTGCTTCTTTAAGACAAAGCTTTTATAGCTAATCATGTTACAGACCTGATATCAATTAACTTAATTAATCACTAGATGTTCTCCCTGCTGAATCTTTTCAAAACTGCTTGTTTTTTAGCCATTTGTTGCCCCCGTGCCAACTTTTTTGAGACCTGTAGCAGGCATTAAATTTTAAATGAGCTAATTAAGTGGATAAAAGTGTAAGATTTCTCAGTTTAAACATTTGCTACGTTATCTATGTTCTATTGTGAATAAAATATTGGCTCATGTGATTTGAAATTCCTTTAGTTTTCATTTTATTAAAATTTAAAAAACGTCCCAACTTTTCCGGAATTCGGGTTGTAAAATGCTACATTTAAATGTTACATTTGTTCTTGCTTAATAATAAATGTTCATCTTTTGATTATTGCTGTTGCCTCCAGTATTTCTGGTTGATTTTTTATTTCCAGCCCATTTTAAGGCAGCAATATACTTTTTTTTTTTTAACTTAAAACAACCCAGCATGTTGGGTAAAAACATCAACCCAACCAGCTGGGTCAAAATAACCAAGCATGTGTTCAGTCCAATATTTACCCATCGCTGGGTTGCCAAAAACAACCCAAGTTGAGTGGTTTTAAACCCTGCATTTTTTAGAGTGTAGTTAATTCCTGTTTGTGCATTCACAAGAGAGTCAAGTCATGATGTATGATGGATTTCATTAACCCACTATGGATTACGTTTATGATGGGTGGATGCACTTTTTGGAGCTTCAAAAACTCTTCACTGCCATTACATAGCTGGAAAGAGCCAGGATATTATTTAATTCAGGATTTTATTTAACTCAAATTGTGTTTGTCTGAAAGAAAAAAGGAATATACACATAGGATGGCTTGAGGGTGCGTATATTATGGAATTATTAAAATTTTTAAATGTGAAGTGAACTATTCCGTCAATCATCTTCTTGTCTCCAGAGCAGGCACAAAGGTGCATGGCTGTGCGGCTGTTAGGACCCCTCATATTGGCATCTGCACCTCGTTGGCCTTACGCCCGCCTCATTCCCCACCAACACTGCCAGCTGTAGGGGGCTCATGCCCACCCCCTTTCCTCCCTCCACATCTGCTCCATTATCTACCAGGAGCTCCGTCACATCGCCCCAGCCTCCAAAAACTGCCCAGTGCAGGGGTGTCCACTTATGAAAGTCCTGGGGGTTCGGTGAGGCCAAGTGCTGGAGCAGAATTCGGGCAGTGCCCAGGTGTCCGCTGGCTGCAGCCAGGTGAAGGGGTGTCTGGCCGGAGCAGGACCTCACTGAATGTGATGTCCCCGTCTGGAGGAGAAAGTCTGTGGTCTCAGGGTCTCCTTCACTGCAGGAGCGGTGCAGGGGAGTGCAGTTGAAGAAATCCTGTCTATTTACCTCAACCTGGCTGGTTTGCATCAGGAACTTGATCAGCATGAGATGACCCTTGAAAGAGACATGGTGGACAGTTGTCCAACCATATGGGTCCCTGGAAGAAAAAAATGGCCCAGTCAGTAAAAAAAAAAAAACTAAATAAAAATAAAAATATGACTACATATTTTGGCAATAGCACAACACACTTTTTCATGGTAATAGACATTACTACAATTTTTACACTGGTACCTTTTGTTACTAACATGTAACACTGTAATAATATTTATTTCAAACAGACATATCATGGAAAGTTGGACATAGCATTATAGCAAAAATACTGTTGACAAAAAAAAAAGTGTTAAAATATTTTCTAAAAAAAAAATAATAATTCTGCCATCATTTACTCATGTTACAGGCTGGTGAGGTACAACCGCACAAGGATGTAGGAGATCAACAAAAAGGGGTTTTTAATTAAAATAGCCAGGAGACAGGTCAATAAATCCACATGAGAGCAACGAATAAACAATGAGAAGGGACAAAACACCAAACAGGAAGAATACTTTAAGGCAGCTTATGAGGGGAAAACAGGTGGAGGGACATAAATAATGAGCAAATTAGTCAAAAAACATAGAAACAAAAAGGAAGGAGAAAGGAAATCACAGAAAAACTAAACCAAAACAGGTGACTACAACAGTTCGCCCCCTCCCAGAACGGCACATCCTCATGCTGACAAAAACGTCCAGAGGAGGGAGGGTGGGGGTTCAGGAGGAGCCAGGAAGGCGCCCGGAGCAGGAGGAGCCAGACTGAAATCCAGAGGCCAGCCAGGATAGCAGCCCATGGTGATGTCGATGGTGGGAGGAGCCATGGTGGAAAAGAGGCCGACAACACCAGGGGGCCAACTGACAGAGACTGAGCCGATGGATGAGGAGCCCAAGATGGAGCCGAGCAGATGGAGAGCCAGAGTGACACAGAGGATCTGGATGGCCAAGGCAAAGCTGGAGGCTCAGGTGACCAAGGTGGAGGCGGGGCTTTGGAAGACCGCAGTGGAGCGACTGACGATGAAGGCAGAGCCGGAGGGAAGGAGGGGCCTGACAGAGCTGGAGGGATGGAGTGACGAGGCGAAGCCAGAGGAGTGGAGTCCCGAGGAGGCCGATGGTCGACGATTGACCAAGGCGTAGCCAGAGGGATGAGGGAGCCCAGTGGAGCTGGTGGTATGACGGGCCATGGTGGAGGTAAGGGAGCTAGGAGCCAAGGCGGAGCCCATGGATCCGAAGGACCGAGTTGGAGTCCAGGGCTAGGATGCAGGAGACGGAGACATGGGATCCTCATGTCAAGTTGGAGCTGGAGACTGGAAGTCCCGGGGCAGATCAGAGTGCCCAGATGGTGCTGACTGAGGGTGAGCTGAGGGACTGACAGGCACTAGCGGGGATATGGCTGAGGAACTGGCTGGTCAAAGAGGGGGTGGGAGAGGAAGGCTGGGAGGGAACACAGGAGGACTTAAGATGGGCGGAACCAGTTGAGATGCAGAAGATTCAGGGCTGGCTCACATGTCGTGGCAGGCTCAGGCTCTCTGTCTGCGGTGGGCTCTGGCAATCGCTCCGTGCAGGATGACAGCTGGCTGGTCTCTGGTTTGCGAGTGAGGCTGGAGATGTCCTCACCAGTGGGGCAGAAAGAGAAGTATAGTCCATTATTCTCAAGCACCCACTCCACACATGCGGTGAAGTTGTTCCGAGGACTGCACCCGGTGAGGCGTGCCTTGTACCGCTCGCTGAGGCTGAAGATGTAAAACACACAAAGCGAGCGTTCTTGCTAGTACGTTAGGCATGCCAATTCCAAAAAATCCCTGGTGAGTTTATAGGGAGTGGTCCCTCTGCTCCAGGCATAACAGGGCAACATTAGGATTGTCCATGACTGATGGAAAAAAGGGGAAAAAAACTGTGTAGGTCCGTTCTTCTGTTACAGTCTGGTGAGGTACAAATGCACAAGAACAAAGGGGATCAACAATAAAGGTATTTTAATTAAAATAGCCAGGAGACAAGTCAATAAATCCACATGAGAGCAACAAATAAACATAAATGAGAACGAACAAAACACCAAACAGGAAGAAGACTTTAAATACGGCAGCTGACGAGGGGAAAACAGGTGGAGGGAGTTAACTAATGAGCAAATTAATCAAAAACATAGAAACAATCAAGGCAGGAGAAAGGGAATCACAAAAAACTAACAACAACTAACAACTCAGCATGTCATGTAAAACCCCCCAAAATTTGGTTAATCTTCTAACCACAAATGATCCAAAATGGTAATAAACATAATAAATCCATATGAATTGAGCTAAACTGATTCACATTTTGTGATGGGATATTATCTCTTTATATGATGGACACTTTTATTTTAGGCTTTAAACATAGCTTAATGATAACTTCTAAACTGTTAAAGAAGCTACAAGGTTAGTGTATATGGTTCTGTTGAATCATCCATTTTGCATTTACTGTATATTTTATTATGTAATAGTGTTTAACTGCATGACATCTGGTGAGAAACTTACATTAACCATGATTCTGCAGAGAAATCTCCAACAATCAGAAAATCAAAACAAGCAAATCTTCCCAAAAAATGCCCGCTCTCATAAAAAAATCGAATAAAGTAATGTGTAGAATAATGCAATCCAGTCAGTCTCCCTGCACACTCAACGTACTTAAATATTTGTGTATGTATGTATGTGAATAAAAATAAAAATCCTCCACTGTCTGGTCCCTGCAGCCGTCCGGACCTTCCTCTCCATAGACACCGAGTCGTGAAGCTCCAACCACCTCCAGTGCACCTCTGGGCCTGCATGGGCCATGGCAGGATAGTCTGTAGAGGAAATTGATTTACAAGGCAGTCCTTTTAGTTTCATTGCTCATTAGATTATACTGCACTAAAAGAGTATGAACAGTTGTACAAACTAGTTTCTGGATAACTATACACTAATTCCACCAGGGGGGTGGTAAAATTTTACAACAGAAGATTCTCAGCCAATTTGGTTGCATCATTAAATTGGACTGTTTCTGACCTACATTTAAAGTATGATCAATTTTAAGAGTGTGTAAACCACTGGAGCGGTTACGTAACCTATAAAGTTATTGTCCAAATGGCTCTAGAAATTCTATATTGATCGATCAGTGAGCATTTTCAAAGACTCTTCTGATCCGTCTTTCTGTTGTAATTCTATCTAGAGACACAGTTGTCATGGTAACAATCACCGCAATTTTACTATTTTAGAGGTTTTCATTAACTTCACTGGCAGTCTGAAACAACACATGGAAAACATTTTAGTGATATTATTAGAATTTCATTCTAAGTCTATAGAATATTAAGCCATATTATCACACACTTATCCTATACTATACTTATCATGTTTATTTTGCTTAATGGGATCTTTCTCAATTCAATGCATTTTTTATGTTTGGAGTACTACCATTAGGTTTCATCAGGGTTGTGCACCATGCAGTAATTAATTGAGAAATGCCTTTTAACTTTAATGAATGAATTTAGATAGCAAAACTGAAAGCATAATTTAAATAAAATGAAATTCTAAAAGTCTATAGGATTTTTTTTTTTTTTGCACACTTTATCACTTGCCTGGCAAAAATCTCTCCACAACAAGCCACACAATCTATATAATTTGTCTATGTCTATGAGTAATATTGTTAGTAAATCATGCCTCAAGTTTGTTGTAAATTAAAGTTACATTTTTTTTCTTAGTTTACTCAAAATTCATTTCATTCCAAACCTGTATGACGTTCTATAATTTGTGAATTTCTGAAGAATGTTGGTAGTGTTGGTTTTGGTGACCACTGATAACCATTGTATGGATCAAAAAAAAAAAACATTTATCTAAATATCATCTTTTATGTTCAGTGGAAGAAAGTTTTGGAACGATTACAAGGCTGAGTACAATTTTTGGGTGAACTATTCCATTTGTGCAGTACGTGCACTCATACTGACAGATGAAAGGAGATTACAGTTGAAGTGTTCTCCTTGGTGTGAAAGCGTGTTCCATGTCCAGCTATGAGCCACAGGAGATCTGGAGGCGTGTACTGCCTGTCATGTCGTGGGAGTTCGGGATTATGTTGGTGGACAACTGGTTCATGCCCTTGCCTCCTGCCTTGCCATTTATCAAGGCAAAATGTCTTTTAAAAACATGCTAATGCACAGATACACTGCTGCTACAGGAACATTAACAACTAGGCATTATGATGATGCTATTTTGTATCATTTACAGTGAAATTATTTGAGTCATATATCTAAACTCCTATTTTAATGGTACCCCAAACAATTATCAGTTCATAAGACAACTTGCATCTTGTAAATTCAAATTAGCATTCACATAAATACAAATGAAAAGAAATTAGCTTTTCAATTTGCAGATTCATCCAACTGAGTTGAATGGAAACGAGACAGAAGTTACCTGTGAGTGCCAGTTACTCCATGATGTCTTGCTTCTCTCTAGTGTGCTGTTGAACAGATTTCTCAGGGTGACATAACATGTAAGTCTGGTCTTTCCACCCCTTCTGATATCGTTCATCAAGTGGTTTATGTTCATCTGAGGTCGCTATGGTGAGAATGGGCTTTTAGAGCACTGTTATTGTATGATGGCACAGACGAGAGAGAGAGAGAGAGAGAGAGAGAGAGAGAGAGAGAGAGAGAGAGAGACAGAGGTTTGAGGCTGCGCATGCCTGATGGTTGCTGTGGCACAACTACATATAAACTGCATGCGATTATCTCTTTTACTGTATTCTGTGTAAAACACTTTGAATTACCATTGTATTATAAATGAATCAGCTCATCTTATTTGATCAATAGCATTTAGCTTATTGTGATATTTCATAATTCAGTGCATTTTTTTATTTTTGAAATGAGTATATTTAAGATAAAAATACCATTTGGTTCCATCAAGGTGGTGCACAATGCAAAAATGAAATAAGAACTGCCTTTTAACTTCAAATTAAATTCCTAAAAATTAGTTGAATTTAAATGGAATAGAATGAAGCATAATTAAAATGGAGTTCAATTAATATAATTGCTGTAAGTGTAGGATTATGGTGGCAAAATTAAATGAAATTAATTGGTCTGACATAACTGGACTTAACAGCACATCTGTTCTACATATCATGGAATACATTTTTGTATTTCTGCATAATTAATTATACAATTATTCATGTCTTTTTCACACATGCTGGACTAATGAAATCCCTTTGCTACATGACACTCAAATTTCGTTGAATCATAATCTATTAAATTTCTGTTTGTGGCCAGTTCAGTTCAATTTCAAATTCAAGAATCAAAAGACAGACATTTTGTAAATAGTTTTTTCTTCTTCTCATGTTTTGATGAAGTGTCATGAATCAATGCAAACATAATGTCACTTAGACACATTTTTTTTGTTTGTATGTCTATAATACTGAAGTTAAGTGTGAGATAACAGCATAAATGTAGGCAACAATGATTAAATTCGGGATCCTGGCTGATCTTTTTATTTATTTTGAAAGAGACTGATTTTGAGAACTTTGCTTAACCATTTGTGAGTGTGTGTGTGTGTTTGGCAGTTCTGAGCACAGTTTGAGAGTCATTGACTATACTGAGGTATTCCTTATTATTTCATGAATATCATCTTTGAAGTTGCTAAACAACAGTGGATCATAGATACTCTGGTAAAGTTTGTGTAATGAAATCATATGGTTTTGACATGCTTAGTTCAAGTTTCCATGTCAGAAAGGTCTTATTTAAGACTTCCTGTTGTTCAATGGTAAACCAGCAACCATACAAATAACAAACAATGTCTTGAGACCTAAGACATGAATATGACATCATCTTTCCTGCTGTTTATTTAACTTTGAGCATTGAATCTGAATGTTGTACTAATGGCGGGTGGGTTCTGGGCGGTGGAGGAAGGGATGTTTTTTATGGGCCTCATAGGGGAGTCACTTCAAGAGCACATCATGTTTGTTTGGTTTCCCTGCAGGTTTCTTCATCAAATTACAGGCACTGACCCACAAGAGGGCAATGTCTGTCTAGCAAAGATTTATAATTACACTGAACCACTGAGGTGCTGTTTTAAGCATTCATTAGACTGCTATCTACCAGCAGTCAGTCTTATATTGGAAGAGGACATCAGCGAACATTGACCTCAGTCGGTCCAGTGTCTTACAAAAAGTAGTTTGGACATTTAAAGGTATATAGTTCCAAATAAAAAACTGTTCAATCTGTTCACTTCAAAATCTGCATGACTTGCATGTTTTGCGTTGAAGCATGAAGGTATTTTGAAGAATGTTCATGCTGCTCTTTTCCCTAAAATAAAAGCTCCAAAAGGGATCAAATCACAGTTTGAATTTAACTCACTATTTAATTTGCAGTTTGCTGGAACTCTTCCAGTTTATGGTATTTAATTAGCAGGTTCAGGTTTAAACACAGTGTGTCACAGTGTGCTTTAAAACTTTCAGGTTTATAAGAAACAAAGATAACACTTAACTAGAAGCCTAAAAGTATTTTGCATTAATTTAATTCACCTTATAACACCATATGATCTTATGAATTAGTTTAACCACAGTTACAATACATTATAATGCTATTCTATAAATTGTTATACAGTTAGGAAGTATACTACATTAGAACACATGACAAAACAACAAGGATTAACAAATATTATAATGCATTTTAACTTTGGCTACAGTTATTAATAAAAATATACTAAAAACAAAACTACATTAACTAGACATACAGTACGAGAACACATATTATCCCCCATGGTTATAAGCGAGTGCAATATTCGGTCATTTATGAGTTATTCATTACTTCATTGAAAGTGCAAGTAAAAGGTTAGCCTATATGGATAGATACAATCCCCAGATTCCCCAGTCACTGATTATGACATCCATATGAAGCAGATTAAAACCATCCCAGTCATAGAGCAAGGCTTTCTCAAAAATATATGCGGTGATACCATAATCCATGTTAGACCAATTCATAAACCAAACTCTGAAACTGGCCTGCCCGCTGGGATGCAGGGGTTCTGCTCCTAAAATCTGCCAAAGCTCTCACAGAACGTCATGTTCACGTTATTTAACCGCTCCACTGACAAAACGATTCCCGTTAAGAGCTCTAACAGATGGATTGAGTCAATGGCTGGGTGATAATTCAAACATCATATTCTAAAAGCACAGAGCGCTAAGGTTACTGAATGGACATGTATATGTGTAGAGAACATGTATAAGTATAGTTTAGAGAAGAATATGCATCTTCCATAAATCAAATGACAAACGTGCCGTGCCTTGATGAAGTTGTTTATGATACTAATGAGCAGTGTGGGAATAACACAATGGCTTTCAAGGGGGTCGACTTTAGAAATAGAACATTTAAGCCTGGCTCACACTACAGGAGTTTTAAAATCATAACCGATTTTGAAATCTGCACACACGAGGAGAATCTTTGCAGATTATCTTCCCTCAAATATTAAACATGCACACACTACAAGATTTAAACATCGTGGCACATCACACACTGCAAGATAGTATTAAGATTATCATGCCAGAGGGAGCGCCTTACGTGATCTCACGCTCATGCTAGCTTTGTGCACGCTTAAAAAAAAAAAAAAAAAATCAGTGACGATCTGCTGCGTGAGATCACGTGAGGCGCTCCCTCTGGTGCTACCTGTACTTAATGGGTTAGTTCACCCGAAAAATAAAATTCGTCCATTTTCTACTCCCCCTCGAAGCATCCTAGGTGTATGTGACTTTCCTCTTTCAGAATAATCCAGTCAGAGTTATATTAAAAAAATGGTTCTTGCTCTTCCAAGCCTTTCAATGGGGTTAAGCGGGTGTTTGTTGTCAACTGTACAGAAGACGTGAAATAAAGTGCGCACATCTGTAATAAAACGTCAAGTGAAGAAAGTGAGAAAAACAGTGTTTATTACATTTGAAATCTGGATATTTATCTTACAAAAACGCATGGATTCGCTACAGGGGGCCTTTGTTCAGCCCCCGGAGCCTTGTGAGGGACGTTTTATTACAGATGCGCACACGTTATTTCACGTCTTCTGAACTGTTGACAACAAACACCTGTTTACCCCACTAAAAGGCTTGGAAGAGCAAGGGCAATTTTTTTATATATAACTCTGATTGGATTATTCTGAAAGAGGAAAGTCACATACACCTAGGATTCTTCGATTGTGAGTAGAAGATGGACAAATTTTTAATCTCGGGTGAACGAACCCTTTAATGCTTATATATCACATTCCTACATGTACTTTACAGAGTAAAAGCAGTATGTGTCGGCTTTGTTTTGTTATTTACTTGAAATGTCACAAATCAGTCTCTCTGGAGCCAGGAGTCCATTCAGGTAGAGTCAACGCTCTACAAAAAAGCTTATTAAAGCAAAATTTGAGGTAATTAAGGAACACGCGGGACCCCACAGGGCCTCTAGCAAATCACAGCCAGAAGACCCAATTGAAAACACATGCTGCCTCTCATTTAGTGTACACCGGCTCGCGCTGTTTCTTCATCGCTTCACTTTTGTCCCACTCAAGGATTTTTACATGTATTTGATTGGCTTCTAATGCAATTTCCAAATCTTTTTTTTAATTTTATTATTAAGTGTTTTGTTTCTCTATTCTTTCCTATCAGTCTTCGGGGAACCTCTGAATAATAGTCGATTATGGAATTTAATGAGTAACTGACTTTAATAAACAAAGATGTATCATCCACGGAGAGAAGATTTTCTGGATTCACTGTGGTTTTAAAACGATGAATCCAAGACGTGTCTTGGCACCACAGATGTCCATAAAACAACCCTTCACAGAGTGGGGCATGTGTCTCTAAAGTGAGAGAAAAGATCTGGAATTCAATTGCACATTGTTATTAATACTTTGAAGTGGACTGTGCCGTGTAAGTGACAAAACATCTCAAAAGAAAATTATATTATAGACATTGTATTGTATTGTATTGCATAAAAGCCAAACTCCATTAATATTAGGGTCAGAGCAGGCTTAAAGCATATGTAAAGTGTAAATGCATTTATGTCACTTCTGAAAAGCATTAAACATTCTGTGTAAGATTAGATTAGAAAAAAAAATAAAGAAACAAATACATATTTTTGCCCAAAAACATCTGTATGCAAGCACATAGATGAAAAAGCACCGTCCCATTTATTTTTACTTCAATTATCTGCGTGAAGCAACATATTCTACAGAAAAAAATATAAAGCATGATGTGCTTTTACAGTAGAGCATGGTGCTGGCAACGGCAAGGTGATGACTTCGATTCCCAGGGTATACATGAATTGCTGAAATGTTTACCTTGAAGTCACTTTGCAATAAAGCTTCTGCCATTTTCATCCATCAGGTATTGAATGGATTTTGAAAAGCAGGTGTTTCATACCACAATTGAGCTGTGTAGTTGCAAAGGATGGACTGAAACTGCGATAGCTGAAAAGGAAGGTCATTTCAGATATGCCTATTAAACCGGACATGTTACAGGTCATGTAGTACAGTTTAACTTGCATGCTGCTCTTTTGTCACTTAATATTTTATTTTGATGGGTCAATCTATTGGATTACTTAGTATACGAAACCATGATCCACACTCAAATAAATAGTCTGCTTTTAGTGTTTTTTAAATTTTACACTAATCAACTGTGGGACAAAACGGAAACATTTCGGCTCAAGGCCTTATTCAATGTGTATACTGTCTACAGTTTACAGTTGAGGGCAAAAGTTTACATCCCCCTTTCAGAATCTGCAAAATGTTAATTATTTTACCAAAATTAGATGGATCAAACAAAATGCCTGTTATTGTATAAGATCAGGGTAAATTTTTATTTATTTTTTCTTATGGGAAACATGTACATATCTTCTGTAGCCTCTGAAGGGCAGTACTAAAAAAAAAAAAGCTATTTATGCAAAATTATAAAAATGTACACATCTCGATTCTGTTCAAAAGTTCTCACCCCTTGGCTCTTAATGAATGGTTTTTCCCTTCTGAAGCATCAGTGAGAATTTGAACCTTCTGCAATAGTTGCGTATGAGTCTCTAAGTCGCCCTCATTGTGAAAAGATGGATCTCAAAATCATACAGTCATTGGTGGAAAGGGTTCAATTACACAAAAATGCTGCAAAACCAAAGAATTTGTGGGACCTGAAGAGTTTTTCTGAAGAACAGCAGGCAGTTGAACTGTTCAGGTGAACAAGGGACTCATGAACAACTGTCATTAAACGAAAAATAAATAAATAAAATGATTAAATAATAATAATTAAAAAACCAAACAGAGAAAAAACCCAGCTGTGGATCATTCAGGCAACAACACATTATTAAGTGTCACAGTGATGTAAACCTTTGAAAGGGGTCATTTTTTTAATAAACTCAACAATTATTTTCTCTTGTCGACTATATGTAAACATATTTTATGTGAAATATCTTATTCAGGTCAGTACTAAAGAAAAAGAAAAGCAGTTATACTATTGGCCACTATAACAATGTTTATATTGCAACATGTTTGGATTATAACTGTTTTGTGACACATTTGGGCATGTTTCTGCTTTTTGCATCAATTCAATAAATAATTCCAGAATGATTGTTTCTCAAAATAGTTTTTACTGTAACATATTCTTATAATTGTTTATGAAGTGCTGGAGATAAACATAGAATTGAGTTGAATCCAGTTAGTAATGCTGTTTCGGTTTTGGCTGAACTGTCACACACTAGTACAGAAGCTAATCTTAAGAATGTAAATAATCCTTCTCAAACTCTCACTGTCTTTTCCTTTGGAAGTTTGTTTATTTACAAGATGACCTTTGCTTGTGTTTTCATTGGCCTCAAGATGATATTTTCAGAGATGGTAACCATAACCCTTTGACATCCAGTCAGCACCTCATCTGTGAATCCACAATGCCCAGACGGCCAGTAATCACTGATTTTTCCTACAGACTGGGCTCATGTCTAATTCTCACTTATAAATCTCTTATAGATTCATGAAATGAGCTAATGGCTCGCATGCAGTCATAGGAACACAAATTTCCAGAGTTGCACACACAGTCCGGCTTCAAGAGACAACCAGACATTGATATACAACTTTAGCTAACAGTTCTGGACTTGGAAAACAGTCTGCTTGCCAAATGTAATCTATGGCTCTGCTCCAGTACTGGTCTATAGCCAGTGGCCTCACTATGTCTTCTTCCTACATTGGAAACTACCTTCATCTGAACCATCATGAAACCTTAATGATTTGGACAGTTTCCAAAACACACTAATATGCATAAAATACATACAGTAGACATAATTGGTAAAATAGTACATTTCTATTTAGGTTAAATTCTTTTCGTTTTTAGTATTTAATGATTATATGTATAAAAATTTTTCTTGTCCATCATCTTTGATGTTTTTGTTTTCACTCATATTACATCATCTGCTTTTCTGTGAAGGATAGTCATATAGCTGCCTTAAAAACAAATAAAATGGTTTGTGTGTGTGAGAGAGAAAGAGAGAGACAGAGAGTGAAATGACACAAACCTTAAGCTATTTCAGCTATACACTTCACAAGAATTTAAAGTGAGATGCAATTTAACAGTGTATCACACTAAAGTTTACTCAGACTTTAAATATTAATCTAAAGTCCTTTACACATTTTTTGTCACATTAACATCTGCATGCTTGTTCCAAAGTGTGGAACATTTCAAGACAGGAGTTTATTTGATCTAAAAGTGGCATCAAGGGCTGCTTGGAATGATGAAGAGGAAGATTTATAGCGATTTTCTCAATATACATGGCTTCTAAGCAGCTTTACAGAGAATAATGACGTTAGTGTTTATAATATCTTAATATCTTCATGCCTTATAGTTGAATTTCTCAGATTGGAGCTGAGTAATAATATAGTTCACATTTTGTGATGATACAAGCAATCAAGTAGTTTAGATATGAAATAAGCATATATTGCCAAATGCGAGTATACTGTGTGTACTGAATGCAGATAAAGTCAGATATACTTACATTTCAAACTTTTGGTAGCACTTTATTTTATTTTGATGGTCCTTCAACAGACTATTGACTAGTAACTCTTCAAGAACATGTCAACTTATACCACTAACCCTAACAGAACAGTCTGCTAATACTCTTGAGAATTGGTTGACATTAGTTGCTTATAGTTAGTAGAACGTCTAAAGCGGACTATTGAAATGAAGTGTAGCCTATAGTTTATATTAACAAATGATTAGTCCAAAATCCTGCTCATTCAGTTATGAAAAATAACAATGAGCCATGCATTTGTATATGAATATGTTATTATTACGTGATGGCAATCATTACTTTCATCCCACATTTCATAACTCATAAGGCAATATGGAACTATGGGATCTATGCACCAATGGGATGTAAAAGATGTTTCTGATGTAAAAGTCCTGTTCCTCATCAGTGTACATTAAACATAACATATATTCTGATTGGCTATGACTGTCATGTTCCACAGCTGTTTTGCATTCAGTGCAGACAGATAAATTAGTTGACTCTAGGAAACCTGACGCATCACGCTTGGTCATCATAGTGTCAGCAGGGTCTCTATATGCTGAGTGGGGGAGGCCAAACAAAACCTGTCTGCCAAGATAACTCAAGGAGAAGATTCCAGACTGAACTCTATATTCTCCCAAGGGTCTTGTTCATGTTTTTGAATGGTGTAATTTACCTGCAGACATACTCATGTTTGTAATGTGTATTTAGTACATATGGTGGTTGTATTTGCTTTGGAGCTGGTCCAGTGTGTCTTCAGTCTGTTTGGGGGGGGGGGGGGGTTGGGGGGGGCATGGATACGTTTTGGCAAAGCTGCTATCTACTCAAGGGTGCTGAAGCCCCGTCATATCATGTTTAAGGGCTATTCCACTGTGTTCAGAGCAGTGACTGCTGTTTAGGCACGTAGTAGCAGTTTAATGTACATCCCACGTGGTCACTCTGTCTGATGTGTGAACAACATGAAAAACTCTTAAGATCAACTTCACAGAGGCAACATACTACACTGCTTAAAAAAACAAAAAAAAAAAACAATTTTTTTGGTTGAACTACCCCTCTAGGTGTTTGTGATTCAAAGTAATGAAAGTAAATACTTCCATAATTATATTTCTAATGAATTATTTATTGAAAACAAATAAATCAGTTTCAGAAATTTCATCAAACTACACAAAAGAAAAACGAAATTAATCTTCCTTTATCATTTCATTACATTAGTCAATAATAGGTTGATTTAGTGAAACTGTTCATCTAAATAAACTATTTAAGCTTTGGAAAGTGTCAACTAACATTAATCTTCAACAAATTGATATATTAGAGTTTAGTCATATCGTTTCAAACACTTAAAATGAATACAGATAAAAAAAAATTAAAAAAAATTAAACATGAATTACAATAATAACATTTTCATTGCTTTTCATGTTTAAAATCATTACAAATGTTCATAATGTCAGTGTGAATTGCTGTTTGTAACCCTACATATTTCAGTGTGAATCAGTATATTCAACAAGAAAATGTAAAGCAGGATTTGATTTCATCTGTTGAGAATCATGATCAGGACACAGGTTATACCATACCAGAATGGAGTCAGAATATGAATTGTGTTTGCTAAAATAATGGTGAAATAGATTAGGCTACTCACATTATCCATTAGTTCACATGGATAATTGGATATCAGAATTCTTCTGAATAACATAATCAGATGAATCTTTCACAACAAGACCAAGAACATGTCTTAAGAAAGTAAATAGGGTCAATATCATGTTGACTAATACTTCAATATATATAAACAAAATCTATTAACACTGAATGTCTTTGAAAAACGTCTCTCACAGTCAGTAGTTCCTTCACTGTGCATTCCAGTATTTAAAAAAACTAATTCAGTAACTTCATTTGAAGAGGGCAAAACCCTCCAGCATTCAATACAAAGAAAATAGACATTCGTCCCTCAGGAGAAACAACACAAACATAAGCCATGCTCATGTCACAGAGGTCATGTGCACATGTGCACACCTTCATTTAGCAAGTAATTGGACAGATATTTATACAGCTGCCTGGAAGTGCATTTCAAATCAGAAGAACTAAAAACAGAAAACAAAATACTTTCAAAATAAATAGAATTTTGGCTCAGAGACCCCAACACTATGACTGTGAGAACGTTTACTATTGGTAAATGAAGTAAAACTTTGTAACAAACCATGGAAATGCAAATGTGTTTTGGGGGGTCTTCACACATCCTGGGACCTTGAGGCACCTTGCTGAGCTGAAAGACCATCTGCTATGGGCCGTTAGGGGTGTGAGATCTAAATAAATGCTACAAGATGCTGACATGCATCCTGACTGGATTATGTTGTCAACTCAAGTAAATAAACAGAGGAAATCAACACTGTGAAGCAAAACAAGAAACATCTGTGGACATACTTCTGTTTTCAACTACAACAAAGCTTTTCTTGCCATGATTAACATCTTTTTTTGCCCTGGGTTAAAGCTAGATAAAGCAATACTTTTGTAATATTCAGACACAATGGAGTACTACAGTTTAAGGGCCAAACGAGCCACACGTCTCGAGTCTCACCGAGGAACTTTATAAGGAGGAGGGAGAGAGAGGATCAGGTCTGGGATACTTTATGTTTTGTCTGTGCAGCAGTTGGCCATGAAGTGGCTGCCACTTGTATTGATTATTTTCTGAATGAAGGTTTATGTTTATGTTTAATTTGAGCAACTGCAATTTCATAATGCATAGTACTGGCGCGTGATAGTTGATCTATTGACAAACAACCTGTTATCTGGCTACACCGGGGGCTAAATGTGCTGAAATATATAACATTTCAATTATATTGTGAACATTTTCTGCACAAGCCTCCCTAAATTAGGTTTATTTTACATTATTCATAACCTAGTAGTCGGAATAAAAGTGCACAGTGGAGAATTACACCATGCATACTGTGTTGAATGCACATATTGTGGGTATGTTTGAGTCATTTCCTAATTTAATTCCTTAATTGAACCAGGCACCAAAACAACACTGACAAATAAACAGTGAATTCCCCCCACTGCATGAAAAAAAGACTAATCACTAACATGATAAGTGTCGAGATGCACAATAATCTTTAGAAACCAAACCACAGTAACTACATCAACACTGAAGCATGAAAAAATATTGAATTCTGACTGATTTGAAATACAGGTTCACACTCTGTTCTCTCTGAATCTAAACATAAGATTACTTACAAACTGTAGTCTGTTACAGATTACATGATGAAAACTGTAGTTAGTAACATAATTTAGGTAACTTACTTTTAGATTACTTTTTATTAACCTTGTTTAACACTTACCATTAAACATACCATATTGATATAAACCACAAATATAAAGAAAATATATTCCTTAACATATTTCTTTCTTTCTGTCTGTCTTTGTGAATATAGTAAAAGCTGCATGGTTTAACACACAGTAGGGTTAAAAAAAAATCATTAGAAAGAGGGAGAAAAAAAGAAGAATTAGGGAAAATCACTAAATTGTGAATAATTTACGGCCACTGTGTGAATAATATGTAATCATGTAATCCATAAAAAACGGTAATCTGATTATACTCTAATAACAAGTACTTAATTTTTGGAATCTGATTACATAATCCATAATACATGTAAGCAGTTACTGTTTGTCACAGGGCAGAAAGTAATGTAGTATTTTGGTCCTTTTGTGAAATCAATCCAGCAAAATTATTTTATTGCTGTATGTTTGTAACAGTTCGCATGGTTTGTGAACTGAGGGCTAAATGTAGTATAATTTTATTGCTGTCAAGATAATATTGGCTTTTGCTGTATTTTGGAAGCTTAGAGGAGCTGGCAGTAAAATTCAAGATTATGAAAACTTCAGTGACTACTTCATGCCATGTACTGAAAGAAGGGGTGTCCATTGATTAAACCAGGGTTTCCCAAACAGGGGTACTGCAATGAGTTTTTGGGTTGATAAAAAAAGCTAATAATTAATTATACTGAATGTAAAGTTGTAATAAATAAATCAGCATTTCAGCAAATCAGATTATTATCAAATATATATATATATATATTTAGTTTATAGCACAAGTTTGTCCTGTATAACAGTAATATATTTCTATTTTAAATTATTTTAAACATACTACTATTACCAATAATTGTATACATTTTTTATTATGATTATTATTATCAACATTAGAGTACTAAAAGAGTGTTAAAACGTACTGTATTTACTGTATGAATTAACATGTCAACTGTGACAGCTCTATTTGTATGCTGATTCTAAATAAGCCTTCTATACTTCTCTGGAAGACAAAGATGTATTAAATCATGATTTCTGTTATCAAAACGTTTAGATATGACCCACAGGTGCAGCTCAGTGTTACTCAGCCTCATTGTACCTCACTCATTTTCTTTGGTCATGTCCCAAATGACGCACTATGACTTGGTATTGACTTGGGGTCTTGTGCTCTTTACTAACACATGTCTGAGAAGTCCATAAGACTGTAGGATGTCCCATTGATCATTTCATGATTCATAAGGGTTCTCCTGAGGGATCCTTCTTGGTCACAATGTGCCCTTGATGCCCTTTGCCATGCTCACCATAACAAAGGACAAATTGACAGTCTTAGTGGCTTGCCATTGCAAGAATTTATGTGGAGGATGACTGCAAAGGTTGAAGGTGGCATTTGAGACAGTACTTTTGTCTCTGATGTTAATAAACTGTCATAATGTAAAATTGTGGCAATAAGACGCACCCATCTGACTTGATAAACCCACAGGATCCTCAGCAGAACAAGTATCACAGGTATGTGGTGGCCTCGCGGTTCTCGCGTTCTTTGGCCTGGGCCACAGCCACATTGATGCACTGCAGCCACTCTTCTGCATGCTTTTCGTCTTGAGCTTTCAGCACGTAGGTTTTGCTGTCTGTGAAGATCTCGAAGGCTCTGGGCAGTCCACGGTCACGCCTCTTCTTTGCAACCACCTTAACACTTTGCACTTTGCTAAGTTCAATTGTGCTGTTGTCCAGTTCATCCTTCTGTGAGTAACAAGAGGGAAAAAGCACCTTCAATCAAAGCTAATGTTTTACACGCTAACAATCAGGAAGCTTTGCATGGACCACAGCCATGTGCATTGAGCCAGTAGTCAGACCCTACACCTCGTCAGTCCAAAAAAAGTTAAATAAAAAATTTCTTACACGGCTCTGGGGGGTGAACAAAAGTCTCCTCTAGTGAATTGATGCGTTTTTGTAAGATAAATATCCATATTTAAAATGTAATAATCACTTTAATGTAGCTTGCGCCAACAGTTGTACATGGAAGCAGCTCCAGCCGAATGACATATGAAATCAGCATTGTGCATGCACCGGAGTCTCGTGAAAACCAACGTTTGTTAACAGGAGCAAAGGAAGCAAAGTTTCCTTACTTTAGCAAAGGAAAACCAGTCTCCTCTTGGCTTATATCGAAATACTCTGACATTCTTCTTTACAAATCCTTGTTTTGTATTTCTAATTAGTGAGCGTTGATTGTTTTGATCTCTCCGCTGCGTTTTCACGTGCGTCACTTCTTAGCGGCGCATGTGCAAAGCTGAACTCATACGCCATCCACCAGGAACTACTCTTTACAACAAGCTAAATTAAAGTGATTATTACGTTTTGAATATTAATATTTTTCTTACAAAAAATAATCGATTCGCCACAGGAGGCCTTTGTTCACCCCCTGGAGCTGTGTGAGACACTTTTTATTTTTTATGGATGGGCGCTTTTTATTTAACTTCTTTTGGACTGATGCAATGCAACATCCGCTGAGTGGCATTAAACAGCTTGAAAGATCAAAGACAATTTTTTATAGTCATATTCACCTAGGATACCATTGGGTGAGTAAAACACAGTCTAATTTTCATTTTTGGGTGAACTAACCCTTAAACAAACTACCTTATAATCAGGTACTTTACATGTTCACATCAAAATAAGTGTACTTCTTTAAAGCACAAAATACATTTTACATTTTAAAACATCATGATTTAAAGGTACTTTAAAGTAAAACTTGTAATTTTCACAAGGGTTACGGTGCATTTGCATAATACACAATCTTGTGTTGACTAGTCAACTAGTCCACCACTAATTCCTCATGGGAAAACACAATGGATGGGGTTTAGGTTATGGGGTTTTTGGTTGGAGGATCAAAGCGTGCATGATGCTTCAAGTTCTCTTACTCTATTGTTCTGCCTGTCTCTCAACTTGTTTTTAAGAGGCGCTGCACGAAGTTTGCCAAAAATGAGGCTTATTGTTGTTTGTGTCGACTGATGAGAATAAGCACCATTAAAATGAAAGTAAGACGTCAAGGGAACGTTTTGGTGAATCTCAAGATTAAGTGATGGGTTTTTATAAAGATCATCTTCCATAAAGCAGGCCACTATACTATTACAATTTCTAATGAGCCATTAGCTCCCAGATTAAAACATCTAACAACTAAAATACTTTTTTAGTCACCAGATTACAGAATTGCTCAAAAGAGGAAATTTGACCTAATTAGAATGATACACTAATACATTTTTTTGAGGACTTGATTTGATTGAAAACAAATTAATTAAACGATTAGTCATGCAAAAACTGTCATTTTCTCTGCATTCCCTCACTGTCATGACATTCTAAAACCCATATGACTTATTTTTGTTCATAGAACACAAAATAGGATTTATGGTCACCCTGCTCTATTCAGTCTATTGAAAGCAGACCAGTGATCAGAGGTAGCAATACAATAGCTTTGTGTGAGAAACAGACATAAATTTAAGTCATAGTCTCTAATAATCAGTATTTCTCTTAAGCCGCGTTTCCACCGCAGAAACTTTACCCAGGAACTAGGGACTTTGGCCTGGTACTCTGTGTGTTTCCAATGCAGGAACCAGGAACTAAATAAAGTTCCGGGTAAAAAAAATCCCCTCAGAAAGTCCCTGCTGGCGAGGTAGTACGTTTTCAAAGCCAGAACTTTTCGGAGCGGGACCTGGGTGCAACCACCATTTATTCGGATAATTTTCTAAATATTACTGTTATTGTGTAATGAAATGTAATTTTAAAAGTATTTCAGGCGAGAATGTAGTTGTTTAAAACTCAAATCTGTGGTTTATTTATAAAGACAGCGCCTATTTAAAATGTGTTTCGCTGATCTCAGAGACGGTGAGCTCCACGCGACCAGCGGGAGCTCAGTCCTTATGTATCCGCCGAGAGCAGCCTCACCTCGGCTAGACCTTCTGATGTGTGCCGCTGGCTCTGATGTCTCTTTAGTGGTTAAACATAAAATATAATTCGTCTTGGGTAAATCTAACAGGTAATCTTTGGTCTGTATTCAATTTATCTATATGTTAAAATGAAAAGAAAGGCAATTGATATAATATTTCGTTTCATTGTCTGTATATATACACATTTCCCTGAACTAAGTACATTTCTGCAGCTATTATTATGTTTAAATGAAAAACGAAAGGAGACAGTGAATATTTGATATTCTATTTCGTTTTATTGTAAATATACAGTGAGTACAATAGCAGTAGCCAAGGCGAGCTGATCGATGTTATCAAGTACGCTGCTGTTTGCAGAATTACCGGATTTGCGTCATCGCGGACATCACACTCCCGAGTCGAATGCGCAAAGTCCGAACTACTGAGGATGCAAGTTTGAAATTTGCGTTCTTTGTATTGAGAAACGCGCGCAGACCTACGTCACCAGACTATTTGCCTAATCTTCCCGGTACTTTACACCGCGGTGGAAACACAGAAAGCAACAGGTCTGGGGGTAAAATAGTTCCAGGGGAAAAAAGTTCCTGGTACAAATGTTCCAGGTAATTTAGATGGAAACGCGGAATTAGTTGTCATTGTTTTTTTTAAATGTCCTACTTCGCAGAGAAAATGGCATTTAGCAGATATGTCAAACTTTGCATGACACGTCTAAGAGTGGCATGAAAATAAAGACTGAGCAAACAGCTTAAATTTTGGTTTGGTTCTTACACTGGGCTGTCATTTGACTTCTGAAGATCTGGAACATACCACACAAGTTGTATGGAATATGTTTGGAATAAAGTTTTGAAAAATTAAGATTTTTAAAATGTAAAAACAGTAATGAATTGTTTTGTTTCCCTTGCTGCGTAATACTTTTGTGAAAAGTTCTTAGATGAATAGAAATTTCAGCATTTCAGCATTATACAAAACATTATACATTTCTGTACTGCCACTTTTGATCACTGCTAAATAGTATTATTTATTTTATAAATAAATCTATATGTACATAAATTAATTTATTAAATCTTACTTGAACCAAACATTTGAAAGGTAGTGAATACACATTTCCACAAAAATATTGCACTGCAAATAAAGGTTAAGTAAATTATTTTTTAAAGCATCTTGGCATTAAGGAATGCATAGATAATACATTCTGTGGTCTTGTGAATAAGACACTTACTGATTTTCCTCTTCGAAAGAGAAGCTGGTTGCCAGCGAGGGTAAAATAACGTGTTTTCCACCTTTTGATGAACTTCCAGCGCACTTGTTTCTCTTTCAGCTTCCCCTCAATGAGTGGCTGGCCGTCCAGGTTAACAACTGAGCAGAAAGAGTAAAAATTAAAGGGTAAGACAATGTTATCATTAACATAATGAAGAATCACAGAAGTTGTGTTAACTTTCCAATTTGATAATTTGTTACTTTTGCATGATAGGTATAAGAAGATGATCACACAGAACATGTTTCTTTCTAAAAACACAAGATGCCACACAATAGTATCCAACTGCAGAGCCACAGTGCTGATGAATGGAAAAGATGGGAAAGCACAACACAATGATCAGACTTCAAAATAACACACATTTAAATAGAAAAACTATATATAAAAAAACAACAACTAAAAAGCCTGGAATAACATCATGTCTGTCAGAACTTTATGACTGACCCAAAGCAGACTTCTTCTGTCAGCATGTCCATGTGTAGTCATTCCAGTAATCTTATATTTTTTTTTTGTTCATACATGTAGCATGTTACCTGTTATTTACTGGTACTGTTACAAAACTGATTTACCGGTATTTCTGAAAAGGTCCTGTTCACATAGTACCTCTCTAAAGGATAATTTACCAGTAAAGATAGCATCTGTAAAATTGACTATATTCTGCCCAAGGAAAATAGAAACTCAACACCAAACAATACTCTTCACTAACACTGCTATCCTCTTTCTGGACTGCATGCTATTTACACACAAAGAGAATTAAGGGTGAAGTTTTCTCATTAGACAAAGTAAAGTGTTGCCCAGTTTTTACTATCATGTTGTAATATCGGGTGTGCTTCAGGCACGGTGAATATTTTGTCTCCTGCCTGTGTTTGCTGGGTCTGTCTGAACTACACAAAGCATTTCACAGATCTCTCAAGGGTCTATTTCAGTTAAATAGGAAGCTGTGCTATAGCCTTTCCAAGATGGTACAAAGCAGCCCATTGTCTGAGTTTTCCTTTTTTTCACCAAGGAAAACATGAGAATCTGCAGCGCTTTGATAGCCCGCTTAAGATTAAGCAAGACTGCTCTCTGATAATCACCTAACTATGATCCCAACTAGCAGAAGTTAAGTCCATGGTGTATTTGAGAACAATTAGTTTTCCCAAAAAAGGGCCATTGTTTTTAGTTAAATTAGTGTAACCCTGGGTAAACTTGGGTTAATTAAGCCTTTAGATCAGAGGTTCTCAACCCACGGCCCGTCACGAATTAAAATGCGGCCCACCATGCTGAACACAATGAAAAAACTAAAAAAAAAACTTTCAGTTTTACAATTAATTGTATTTTTTACATTAATTTTAAAATGTACTAAAGAAATATAAGCTATAGCATAATGTTTTTATGTTAAATTATTTAGTTTTTTATATATTATTTTCAGACATGAGCAGACCTACTCACATAATGTTACGCATTTAATGAACACATACAAGCGTGCACTTTGGCATAATTAAATTCAAATATTCATCAACAGCCATTAGTTCGGTAAAATTGAGCATCAGAATGGACAAATTAGTTTTTAAGGGAGAAAAAAGAAATGTGGAAAATGCCAGCGAATGAACACATACAAACAAGGATAGTCGGAGTATCAGTAGTGAAGGAGAAGTGCTGGATTTTCAGTTTGCCCCGCAAGAAGTTCAGGCAAATGAAAACACCCATACTATGCAGCAATCATCCTTAATTGAAGAAATGTGGCAAAACTTCTCTGGAGACAACCTCATATTATTAAATTCGAAAGTGCTTTCCATATTTGGATTAATATAGGCTACATTTGTGAACACACATTTTCTGCAATGTCGCGCATCAAGTCATGCTCCCGTGCGCGTCTTACAGACTGCATCTTCACAACTTCATTGTGCTGTTACCCCTCTTTCACACCGCAAGCATGAGCGGTGCGCGAGCAGCGCGTCCGTGCAACTACATCGTCACTGCAGCAGCAGACTCTCGCGAGTATTCACACTGGAAGCGTATAAATACAGCATCACAGCAGCGGCTGCAAAATGTGTTCGGCAGACAGTATAACCATTTCAAACAATGGGTATAATTCTTTCAACATTTTTTTTTAATAACAATACACCATACTTTTTTACCCAAAACGATTAATTAAAAAGTTTATATGGGTAAATACATATTTGTTATACTTAATTTTCTTTTCTGGCATAATTGTTAAAACACTAGACATTGGCATTGTTGTTAAAACTCTTGACATGCTTATTATGTGCATTTTGAGCACGTTTTGTGTTAAATCACATTTATTTTGTCCATCAAAAGTGTACTTTCACTTTAATTGAACGTGAGCAGCACAGCAAAAATAGACCGGACGCCGAAACCCCCGCTGCACTGCTGTTCATGCGCTGCTCCTGCTTGATGCTCATGCGCTGCTCCTGGTCCCGGTGTGAATGCACTCATTGATTAACATGGACGCCGAAAAAAATACGCGCTGCATAGTGGACCATAGTGCGGCCCGATTGAAAAAAGGTTTGAGAACCGCTGCTTTAGATTATATATTATTTCCAGTGTGATTAATCCCTGTGTATTTTGATTGTAAATGTTCACGTTTAAGTTTTTTTGCTATTTTTTTTTTAGAGTGGTCATCTATATTTATAACCTTCAGTATGCAAATATCAAAGGCAAAAATCATTCATTTTGATTGGTTTGTAAATGTAATCCTCCCAACAACGGGTTGGTGTATTCTGATTGGTGGATTAAGATCCTTTTTGAGGGAAGAACCATTGAATGACAGGAGGAGAAGTGAGAGAGAAGTTTTGCTTGATCAGTGATTGTTATGGTGTCTTAAACTTGCTATTTTTTTATGAATTAGGTATAGGTTCAGCAAGAATACATCTGTCAGTGTTTAGACAGCGTTTCTGGTGTAGTTCGCTGTCTAAAATATGAGTATTTCAAGCGAGTTTTATAGACTAAGTGTCTCACACAGCATTGTTTACATTTGTATGGAAAGCCTGTCGTGTCTATGTACGGTTCGTCGAGAGAGATGGTGAGCGTATTGAGGACATTGCTGGATGACGGACTATTAAGACAACTAATCAGCATTTATTACAAATTTCTTCTTCGTCTGATTCCCAGAGAGATTCAGAGTTCCTCTGGCATCGCTGGATACAAATTGAGGGAGAGTTCATGATCGCAGTCTTGAGCGAAGTGATTTTCACGCTCAACCCTTTGCCATTCATTTGCATTGAGGCACTCTGCATTGTTTTATTTTGCTTGGTTAAAGTGAAGCGGACAGTTTTGTATTTTAATCAGCCACAACGCACCCTAGCAACAATCCAGGCCTGCAACGGTTGGGGTTGATGAATGGATGTGTGTGTGGGGGCCCACATATATGCTGTTTATTTTTATTTGATATATTGTAATGCCAGTTACGGTTATTGTTATTGTCCCAGTTGTTCTTACAGCAAGCTGTATATAGTCGGAGGGCTAATTTAAGTAGTCCTCTGCAAATACTGAGATAAATTGGAAATAATTCACTCATAATAATTAAATTTTAAGTGAGCAGTAGGGCTGCTCCGATCACGATCGTTATGCGCATCTCGTCAGTAAAGCCGGTTCTCTAATCAGCGGTAAATTCCCTCAGGTGCGTGATTTCACATAGAGCAGCTATTACTACACAGAGCCATTGTTAACTGAGAAGCTGCGCAAATCCACGTTCATTTTCAGCGTTTATTTGCGCATCTTCTTGGGCCCTGTCCACACGGACACGGGTATTTTTATAACCGTGACTTTTTTTTATGCGGTTCGGCCATTCGTCCACACGAAAACGCAGTTTCAGGGCACCGAAACCGAACATTTTTGAAAACTACGGCCAGGGTGAGCATTTTCAGAAACGCCGGTTGCAGTGTTGTCGTGTGGACAGTATAACCGGGGTTTTTGCCTTGCGACGTCAGAGTGTGCGCCGTTATCTGCTGTGTCAGATTGTGCGCTGCTGACTGCTTCTGATTGGCCAAGGTGACTTTACAATTTGGGTTAAATCGCCGCCTGCTGGTGTGGCATGCTCTTGACAGCGCTTGATAGCATGTTTTGGCGTTTTCATGTGGACGGGATTTTTTTTTTAAATGCAGGAGGAAAAACTCTGGTTATAAAAATACCCGTGTCCGTGTGGACTAGGCCTTGGTTAACAACGGCTCTGTGTAGTAACAGCTGCTCTATGTGAAATCAAGCACCTGAGGGAATTTACCGCTGATTAGAGAACCGGCTTTACTGACGAGATGCGCATTAACGATCGGCCGATCGTGATAGGAGCAGCCCTAGTGAGCAGTTTCCTTTATTGAAGTGTTATGACTGATACATTGGATATGTTACAGTTGTTGGGTTCACTAACTCATATGTGCATGTTATGTGTGCGTTAGTGGGTGTGTCTCTGTGCGGCTGCTGTGAGCTGATCAGTTTCAGCTGCAGCTCGTTATCAGGCTCTATTTAAGGAGAGCTAACCCTGTCTTGTTTGTGAGTTCTTCTCACTTCAGCCACAAACATTCACAAACATAGGAATCAAGAGTGGTGATCGTGATGACACTGCTGTCTGTGAAGGCCGCACTGTGGGGAACGGCAGTGTGGGAGAACCAACATCTGTTCTGCTCCAAGTTCCCCTGCCTGTCCCAGAAAATGAAACTGGTCTTCGACCACGCCATGGCAGGGCACAAGGCGCCTAGGAGACTGGCTGATATCAGGCAAGGAGACAGAACTGTTTCAGACTATTCTATCGAGTTCCGGACTCTGGCAGCGGAGTGTTATTGGAACAAGTAGGTGCAGTGGGACATGTACCTGCATGGGCTGGCTGATCACATTCAAAAGGAAATATTTGTGTCGGAGTTACCAGGAATGTTGGACGGCCTCATGGATTTAGCCTAACTTGTGAATTCATGCCTGAAACAACGAGACCAGTGTAATCGGAGTCTGCTGTGTTTGAGTTTTCCTGGTTGTTCTGTTATGGAACCTGGGTTTGCGATCAGCCATTCCTTCGACAACGAGCCCATGCAGGTGGGGAGAGCTCGCTTTTCCCGGGAGGAGTTAGCGCCGCAGAAGACGAGGGCTTTGTCTGTACTGTGGGGCCGCGGGACATCTCTTAGCTGAATGCCCAGTAAAAGACCAATCCCGACAGTAGGTTTGAGGCTGCTTTCAGTTGGAGCCTCATGTAAGAAACCCTCATCCAGAACTCTCCTCCCGGTAAGACTGCATTGGGAAACCAGGGACCACGAGTGCAGAGCGTTACTCGACTCAGGATTAGAAGGTAATTTTTTGGACTTTGCACTCGCTAGACACCTTCTCATTCTGATGGTTCCTCTTAGTCAGAGGATTTTTGTCAAGGCGCACAATAGACAAGTCATTGCCTAGAGTGAATCAACTTTTTTCTCACTGACTCTCCACTGGCGCCTGTCGTGTTGGGCCACCCGTGGCTTACTTGACATAACCCTATTGTGGATTGGAATAAGAGTTCCAAATTGGCTCTAAGTAAGTCTGCTTATTCCCGTCTCTTGTGTTTCGTTGCAGGATGAGATGTTGAACCTGTCAAACGTGCCCAGGGAGTACCACGACCTGAAGGAGGTGTTCAGTAAGTCCAGGGCTGCTTCTCTTCCTCCACACCGTCCCTATGACTGTGACATAGATCTAGTGCCATAGCTCTAGTGCCAGGTACTTCTCTGCCTGAGGGCATGTTACACTCTCTTTCTGTTGCTGAGAGGGAGGCCATGGAGAAATCTATTTCTGATTCTCTGGGAGCCGGGCTCATTCGTCCCTCTTCTTCTCCAGCAGGGGCAGGGTTCTTTTTTGTTGCGAAGAAGGATGGTTCCCTGTGACCTTGCATTGATTACCAGGGCTTAAATAACATCACTGTAAAAAATACTTATATACTGTCCTTTTATAAGGATAGATTTAAATGTAGCCTCGTGTATATATAATAATCATCCATGTGTGTTGCTCATCCAACCCTTTCAGAAAGCAGTTCTCTGATCTCATTGATTCTTTTAACTTAACACAGTTTGTTTGTGATGTCAACTGATCTGGTTTTATCCATGGGCTTGTCAATTAATAATGTGGTCACAGAGGATAATTATATATCTGACCATAGACCTGTCTTTTCCTATAAATGAGTTGACAGCAAATCGTTTTTCTGAGGCATATGTTAAAATCTCTACCATCTAGGCTTCTGGACCCCCTTGGACACAGAGGAGGTGACTGATGTCTGGATATTATTAATGATGTTGCTCCAATCAGACAAAAAATGCCTAAGTCCCTCTCTCAGCCATGGTTAAATAATGAAACACGTGCTCTCAGACAAGCTTGTAGAAAAGCAGAAAGCAGAAGGAAGAGAGACAAACTACAAATTCCCTTTGAAATGCAACAGGGATCTCTAAATAAATCTCAGTGTACAGTTAAAGTAGCTGAACTACTCAATGTCCTAAAGCTTTGTTTAGCACAATAAACTCTCCATAAATCATTGATTGTACCGCACTTGAATCCTATCTCGTTTGTGTCATGACAGGATACTGATACTGTTTATAGTCTATTTTGTTAGCTTTTTACACAGTCTATTCATTCATTTATTTGTATATTTATTGACCTATTTATTTAAATTTTTCTATTTATTGATATGTAAATAGATTTAAATTTTACTATTTATTCACTTATTTATTTTGATAAAACCTTAAAGTTTCCATACTTACCCAAACTTACCTGGTGTATTTACCTGGATTTACCATAATTAAATGTAGGCTTAGCTTGTAAATATTAGTAACACCAGAGGTGTGTAATAGTTTAGAATACTAATCGAGAGACATCAACAGAACCTGGTGCTCCATCCTAACAGAACTTGAGAGCCCAAACTCTCGAGAGGGCAGGGGGTGCTACATTAGGTTAGTATAATAATTAAGCTCTGGGGTATAAAAGGCATATTCTAGGAATCGGGTACAAAACAAGGCCTGAAAGTCTTAAAAATAAGTCATTTTCTATTTCAACAAAATGTCAGTAAAAGAAGGCACTTAACCCTCAGAAAATGTTTTTCTGTTATTAAAATTTGTTAAATACATAAAACACACTGAATGCCAATTCAACATTATATCACAATAATGATGTATTGGGTGTCGGATACACTTGAAGTGGTACAGCCAAAATCAGAATTTCAAATTTCAAACTGGCAGAAAAAAAGAAAAGCCTTAGAGGAGATAATTGTTGTTCTGGTTATTTCAACCCAAAGTTTCTGCAGATGTCTGCATTACAGTGCTGATAATGAGTGATAATTGAATTAGTGTATGTTTACCCATAAGCAACACAATAATTATCTATTATGAATTCCAAATAATTTTTGCTTTCTCTGACATTCTCTGTCATGCATGAATCAAAGCACTTGCATGACTGTGTGAGAACTGAGAACATGAGCAAAATAAATGTTAAATGTATGTTTTTTAAATCCCAGAATATTAAAAGCATCTGTGATGCATTCTGCATTACATTTGTTTGGCTTCTCTGTCTATTTTATTCCGAATATGATACTGTACTTAAAAATGAGTTTGTCTGTTTGTGGTCATGAAAGTGAAACATACACTATGATAAGAGCAGAGGCCAAAACTGATGCTCAGCAAGTTAAAAGCAAGGAATTTTGGTCTTTCTGAAATTACAAAATGTCCCAAAGCATTGTAGCTGTTTGTGACGCACTCAAATGTGCTCTCCCATCACAAGCGAAGTACAAACCTGCAGTAAACAGTATATTATACTTAATTGGATGCAGCCCATTTGGAAATCTGGATTTTGGCAGTTCCAATTCACATGTAGCACAGCAAGAAAAAAAGCCCAATGGGAAAAGAGTTTGAGTAAGATGTTTGGAGCACTATGTTACCAATATATCAATATATCTTTTGAGGTTAGTATTCTTTATTCCAGTTCTCCTATAATTTTAAATTTATGCAATGTGGGTATTCCTAGTCACTGTAGGGAAAGAAAGGCTAGTATTTATTTTTTGCTGGTTGGTGTATGTCATAGATTTTTCTCTGGGATTTAGAACGCGTTCTGCATTACTGTTGATTTAGAGTAACTAAAGAAAGAAGCTCTAACAATAAGACAGGATTCCAGCAACTCCTGCTGAGAATGTGGATTCACTTCTATAGCATTTAATGGACAGGGTTTCACATATTTTAGCAAAGTTGGAGTACATCCAACTCCATGTCGAAAACAAAACATAAGAAAAAGGTTTAAGAGTTTATCTGGGGTTTTGAAGAGGTTAAGTAAAAAAAAAATATATATATAAAATTAATACATGAATGAACGTTAGCATCCTTGTTACAGTGTAATTATACAGTACATTTAAGTACTGAGTAATATTAAAGTACATGCCATGTACTAAATAAATGGTTAGCATTATGGTAAGTGCATGTAATTATTAGGTGTTTAACGATCCATCGATATAGATTGATACATTGATTAAATGTCTCATGATACGATGTATTGATGCCACACGTAAATATTGATACCTGTAGTATAAAAAGGCACCTTGTTTTGTTAATGTCCATATTTTCAAGCAGTGTTAATCTATGTATTACCGCCAATGCGTGCGTTTTTGTCAATTGATCAATTTAAATGTAAGAACACCGTAGTTAAAGGCACTTAATATAAAGTGGGTTCTGCTTTTTAAAAAAAAAGTTAGTTAGTAATAGCTATAGAAATAACATTAAACAAAGTGTGTAGACTAATAAAATAATATCTTCCAGAGTTTCCAAACAGTTTCCAAATAGTTTGGAGGCAACAAATGACACAAACTCTTTTTAGTTCAGATACACCTGATTGAATTTTATGATTTTAAAAACCATTTGTTCCAAAGGCAATGCTTACATATAAATTCTACAGTTTTCTTGCGTAACTTAAAATGCCAATTGAAATGTACAAATTAGATAGGACAGTGAGAGAAAAGCAGCCAAAAGCCAGGATGCACTTCATGAAATTTCCACAGCAAGGTAAGCAGCATCATATCGGTAGTTTTGCATCTGTATAACTGCATTCTCTCCCTCTTGTTTGAATTTCTTATTAATGTCGGATCCGGACTCTGGAGCACTCTCAAAGCACAGAATATGCTTTATGAGCTGATGACACACCAGACTTCTGTCAGACCGTAACACTGCCAAGGTATGTGCTGCCTGACCAAGCTTTGCTTACCCTTCCACAAGTCCTTATTTCTGTAAACATTCACCTCGCTCTATTAAGAATCATTACAGTTCTCGGCTAATGGAAACTGTCCCACATGCCAAATAAGTAGAAAAGAGGTAGAATGTGTGGTAGAACCCTCGTTTAATGAGCGGCTCTTGCTATTGAGGTTTCAATGAGTCTTTTATTCCCACCTTGGCTGCTGGATAGTGGTTGTGTAAAAACATTTCCTTTCTCATTAAAGTGTCTCTTTGTGGCCTAAACATTTGCTTTTTGAAGTAAAAAGTGACGGCATCAAAATTTAATGTACTGTAGCAATCCAATACTCCACCAAACAGCAGTAAACAATTTTAACATCCAACTCTGGGGGTGTAAAATATTAAAAGTAGAAAAACATGAAGATTAACAACCAAAAACCAAAGTAAAGACCCAAAGCCTACAAATACTGTCTGCTGAGCATAAAATATTAGAAGTGCTAGTAAATTAGAAGTTTTGTGGGATAAGAAGCTAGTAAATTTCTCCAATGTTGCATACTATGATGGTTTAGCAGCTAGTTATGTCACTGTACCGGAGACGCACCCGTTTGTGTTGGTCTCTATACAAATTTACATATTAGTTATTACAAACAAAAATTATCCAAATATATTAAGTAAACTTTCATTTAACATATTTCAATTGATTACATATATTAAAATTTGCATTGTGAAAAGTTTTGCATTGTGTTGATTTTAATTAGTTAGTAGTCACACAAATCTTTGCTGGTGAAGCTAGACAAACTACATTGACCTTCTGATGTAACTTATGAAGCAATTAAGCTACTTTTTACAGAAACACATTGTTTTAGACCTCATTACGCAAACTGCACCAACGGCAATGCAGAAGCTCTGTTAAACACATGGAAAACGATGGCGTGTTTCAGCAATATCAATGCTCAGACCTGAGACTTTCTTTTTTTTGTGATTCAAATGCCTATAAATGATCTCAGATGAAATAGCCATGCTCCATGTGCACCAATTTACAATATGTTTCATTGTTTTTGGTAAAAATTCAGGCCAGAGGCAAAAACCTTCTCCATTGTAATGTAATTGGTTTTTGTGGAAAAGCACATCAGTATATCTGGAGAAGATTCAAAACTAAGCAACACCAATTCTGGATGCACTTGAATGGGATCAGAAGCCTCTTTGTATAAATGATGAACATCCTAATGCTGGACTGATGTAAATCTCATCTACAGAAACGAGACAAACCACCTTCTACTCTTTTTTTTTGTTTCTTTCTTCTCCTCATGGGAAACAGATTTCTGCAATACTAATAGAGGGCTGAAGCAGTATGTGACATCTGGAGTCCTGATGTGCTTTTGCAAAATCATGTAGCCGCTAATAATTAATTTCAGAGAAGGATAATATGTAACTCTTTTAAAATCATGACTGTTATTAACTGATAATCTTGCCCTCTAGTGAGCTGTAAACAGCTGTGACCGGATCGAGTTAGCAAGTTGACCTCAAGGAACCAGATCAGCACAAGCTGTGAACGAATCATTAAGACCATTATTGTGAACAGAAACTGATTAAATGAAAAGACTCACCATTACTTCTCTCACTCATCAGGGACTAAGTTTGGTTATTTGCAACTGAATAACCTTGAGATATTGTCATAGGTTTGGCTCATTGATTGTGTGCATGTGTTTATAAAAGACCAACAGGAAGCAAATCTCATTTACCTGTGGCTTTCTCAGGGTTACTGCACATGAAACAGAGCCAGCCACCCTCCTCTTCACTGTAGCTGAACAGGTCAAAGAAACGAACCTCCTCCAGATACATCTGCAAACTGTCCACATCCTGAGAGTGAATACAGAGAAGGAGTGATGAAATTTAGCAGATGAAACTACAGCACTGAAGAAGACACACAAGAGAAAGTGTCACTAGCTACCACATTTATTTTGTACATTTTAATGGAATTTTTGGCTCGCTGACAGGTTTTGAGAAATCGCCGATAAATGTCCGAAATCACAGGCAAATCGGTGCTCGTTCACGCGAGTGACAATCACGCAGTATGAATGAGCAAAGAAGAGATCTGAGAGAATCCCTGTTTCGATTCATCAACATTCATCAACAAAAGTCATCTACAGCGATATCGTTGACTTGATTGCAAATAAATGCACAGACACTATTTAACTGAACAGAGATGACATAACTGAATCCAATGATGAACTGCCTTTAACTCTCATTTTTGCATTATTGACACTGTTTTCCTAATGAATGTTGTTCAGTTGCTTTGACGCAATGTATTTTGTTTAAAGCGCTATATAAATAAAGGTGACATTGACATTGACATGATGACTATCATTGTGCATTGGTGTCAAGAAGAAAGAAATCTTAACATTTAAATCAATAAAGTGTACCCATTCCAAAAACTAGTAAGCTGTCTCACTGTTACTTTTTATATGTGCAGGATGGTGCTTTTGTCATAAATGTTAGCCATTTTGCTAGCTTCAGCTGGCAGCTTCTCTCCAATATTTTGCCCTTAAAGTGATAGTTCACCCAAAAATAAAAAATCTGTCATTAATTATTCACCCTCATGTCGTTCTCAATAGTGTCAATTTGTAGAGTATCACATATGTAAACAATATATGCAATGTATGAACACGGCTGCTGACCAAAATGGCGCTATAGTGTGAAGCGATGGAGATGAATTGTTGAATAACAAAAAAAAAAAAAAGTATTCTCATAGCTTCATTACATTAGGATTGTACGGAGCCCCTAAAGGGTCATTGTGGTGGGTGATTTTTTGGGTTCTCTCGCAATTCTTTTGCATTCTTTCGAGAAACTTTGCGTTCCCTCAAGAAACTTTTGCGTTCTCTCGCAAAGATATTTGCATTCTCTCGCAAAACTTTTGCATTCTCTCACAAAACTTTTGCGTTCTCTTACAAAACCAGCTGAGTTCAGACAAACACTTCCTGTTTACTTTACAGCTTGTAGTGGTTCATACAGCTCCATAAGTCCACAATGGAGCGGTTCATAGAGTTTTGTTTTGAACTCGGAGAAATAGTCAGTTCATGCTTATTAAGGCACGGTTTTGGGACATAGTAAAATGCTTAATGTAAAACACTGTGTGACGAGAGCCGAGGGAACTGAGCGAGGCCGATGGAGCACCTGCGCCATTCACCGGTATCAAGTCCCGCAGGAGCTTCGGAGGAGGGACTGATGACAGTGTTGGATGAGAGAGGACCAGGCTCGGACTTTATTTTGGGTTTTGGTTCTGTTTGTGTGCGACAGTCGTCTACGAGAAGGGGCTGTCGCGCTCTTTTAGGTATATTGTATTATTAAAGTTTTGTTTGAATGTCCTTCGGTTCCTGCCTCCTTCTTCCCGTGACTACGAACGTTTGTTACACACTGGATGACTAAATTCAGTACACACCTTAGGCTATCTCTAGAAAGAAAACACTTTATTAATGGACTAATTAATCTATTCTAAGACAGTGGTATAAAACGACAGAATTCGGTATACACTTTATTTATAAATTATAGGCTACATGAAAGCAGATAAGCCCAGAACAGTTTTATTTTAAACTTGGATTCAAGTTCAAATAGGCTACAGTCAGCTTTTAAGACATGGTTTTGGGACATTATCAAACACTTAATGTGGATAGCTAACAGTGACATTGGAGGCCCAATTCGGTAAGGCCTAATAAATACTTTTAAATCTAATAACAAATGTAATATTAATAACCTTATTAATAGCTATCAGTAAAGCAAATAGCAATAATGCAACGTTTCTCCCCCATTTAAAAACGTCAGGCTATAGAAAGGTTATGCTTAAGGGTGGTTAATGGACAAATACAGTATAGGCTAAAACCAAAAAATGGTAAACAGTAATAAAATATAGCCTATTATGCACAGGAAAGCAGACAAGCACAGAACAGCTAGAAACAAGCCAAAACCTAATGTAAAGAGAAACTGAAAGTATGGGCTCACGTAGGCCTACCGCTCTCAATCATCACAAATCCAAATGTTTCCATATTCGCAATGTATTTGAAGTTAAACCATTATTAATTACAATAACTGGGCTCTGTACGTTCCAATATCGACGGGAAAAAAATCATAATGAACAAAAATGTGCAGCACTGGAGTGGGCCGGGGCTCACGCTATATGGTACAGACATAATACAGATTAATTAAATTTACTGTGTAACGTTATATCTGTATTGGTGATTCTTTATTTTAATAATGAACAGACCGCACTTGCAATGAATATGTGCGCATGAGGCGCTAACGCGATCAAATCACTTAGGCTACAGTAGGGCATAATTGGATTTTGAATTCAGTTGAATTCAGAAGATTAAATAATATAAAAGATTAAAATAGAAATGTTAAAAAGTGAACACTGTTACGTTCTCACTCCGCTCTGGAACCTATACGAGAATGCAATTTTCCCTGAATATCCAAAATATTGCATAGCCTATGTGACATTGATTTTATATAGGCCTAACAGTTCAACAAAAAAGGCAATATTAAGTGTACATTTAAAATTTAAAAAAAAGCCTACATTTAAACACAATATTGTCCATATTGTATTTTACAACTTAATAATAGTTCCAACGAAATCCGCAACAGAATGTGCATCTCAAAGCAATAGCGGTGTTTCGTCATAAAACATAACATATGCAATTAATAAGGCTAGAAAAAACTGTGCCTCTATGACAGTAAAATACATCTATAAATCAATTTAAGGGGGCAAATATTGTCCCTTAACGAAAAAGGTGTGACTGCGGTCTAAGTGGGGGCTAATAATGTTAGGCTAAATCCCCTAGGGGGGAACACCATTGTAAAAGGTTTAAAAAACCACTGGCTTAATTGATTACAGTGTTAATTGCCTGTAGCTTATTTTTATACAATATATATCTTTTCTTATATTATGCCTCGTTAAGCATGCTTTCTAGGGAAGAAAATGCTTATCATGCAATTCTGCTTGCATGCACACAGAATATACTTTTTAATAAATTCTATAGCATACTTGGGCTTTTTTTTAAATCACCTTCTTCATTAAGCAGCGTTTTCTTTATGGGAGGAAAACACTGCTGTTCTTCTGGGCTTATCTGATTTCATGTAGCCTATAATTTATTAATAAAATGTATACAAAATTCTGCCTTTTTATACCACTGTCTTATAATGGACTAATTAGTCCATTAATAAAGCGTTTTCTTTCTAGGGATAGCCTACACTTAAAGTGCAGTTTACCGGGTTACGTTCATATTCTTGGCTATTCTGCTTGTCTGTATGCTTTATTAATAAGGTGTTTACTGAATTTAGTCATCCAGTGTGTAACAAACGTTCGTAGTCACGGGAAGAAGGAGGCGGGAACCGGCGAACATTCAAACAAAACTTTAATAATAAAATCTACCTAAAAGAGCGCGACAGCCCCTTCTCGTGGACGACTGTCGAACACAAACAGAACCAAAACCCAAAATAAAGTCCGAGCCTGGTCCTCTCTCATCCAACACTGTCATCAGTCCCTCCTCTGAAGCTCCTGCGGAACTCGATACCGGTGAATGGCGCAGGTGCTCCACCGGCCTCTCTCTGTTCCCTCGGCTCTCGTCACACAGTGTTTTACATTAGAGAACGCAAAAGTTTTGCAAGAGTAGTGTGAAATATTTTTTCCTCCAACCCAAATTTTTACACTCACTCTGATTTTTTTCCCACCACAATGACCCTTTAGGGTCACATGGACTATTTTAACGATCTCCTTGCTACATTTCTAAGCCTTGATTGTGTAAGGATCCTTACCATCTAAGGGAGGGTCCGAGAGCCCTTGGAATACATAAAAAATATCTTATTTTTGTGTTCTGAAGATGAACGAAGGTCTTACAGTTTTGGAATGACATGAGGATGAGTAATTAATGACAGAAATTTCATTTTTGGGTGAACTATCACTTTAAGGGCAAACTATTGGAGAGAAGCTGCCATAAGCTAGCAAAATGGGTAACATTTATGACAAAAGCACCATCCTGCACATATAAAAAGTAACAGCGAGACTAGTTTTTGGAACGGGTACACTTTATTGATTTAAATGTTAAGATTTCTTTCTTCTTGACACCAATGCACAATGATAGTCATCATCTAAATGTGCCAACTAGAACTTCCAATGGATGTGAGGATGTGTGGCCTTTAGAAAGAGCAGTCTGCCAAAATGAAGACAACCAATGATATTAGAAAATTATCTGTTTTTACAGATATCAAAATAAGTGAAGTGACCATTATACTGAGTTGAGGTATTCTGGAAATAGATGATCACAAACATCACACAGAAGATTTGGGAGAAAAACAGGATTTTTCAGAAGTCCTTTCCAAGAAATTACAATCACTGGCTTGTGTATTGCCTCCACCCTTAAAGGGATAGTTCATATAAAAAGGAAAATTCTGACATCTATTACTAACCCTCATGTTGTTACAAAGCCAAGAGAAATTAATTCATCTTTGAAACACAGATGAAAATATTTTTAATGACAGATCACTGTGAAAGATAAAAAGTGTGTTCTTGTGCATTAAGAATGTGTGGCTGAGCTGCCGTTGACCATATTTGATGGGCTTAAATCATTGTTCAAAAAGTCAATGACCTTTGATGAAATTAGGTTGAATGGTCTTTCACTGGAGGGACAGAAACAAACATTCTTCAATAATTGTTTTGTGTTCTTCAGATGAGTCATACAGTTCAGTAAGTGATGACAGAATTTTCAATTTTAGGTGAACTATCCCTTTAAAATTATAAATCTTGAGTAATACAGAGCTTTTTTTATTATTTTCTTAGAGCTCTGGGGAACTATTCCATTAAGGTCTGATTTTCCACTTTCTGCATTACACAGTTTCACCACAAGCAAATACAACCAGGTCATCATTCATTCCAGCTTTCTCACACCAGAGGAATGGAATGAATGAATGGAAAGAGTTTTCACTATCTTCTTCAGCATGGCATCACATCACTTAGATTAGGGTGAGGGACACAATAAAGCCAACTTCCCCTGACAATAGACCAACAGAAAATTTGTTAGAAAATAAACTGCTTCATGAAACCTGTTTCAAGCTCTAAGAACTTCCATTAGAACTACATGATTTAAGTTGTTTAGACCTAAGAGTAGTCTGTAACAAAGTGGTAGACAAGTGTTTAATTTTCACCTATCCTGTGAGTGACTATCACAATTGAGAGCTTTTATTTCTCTGAGTTTAAAGCAAAGGGAGATGAAAGACAATCCATCACACATCTTATGTTTAAATATCTCTTTTTGCTTGCCTGTAGATTGATGAAAATCATTAACGAACCCCCACAGACAACCTATCTGGCAAAAACAGTCAAGTCATCTTACCATTGCCCTGCCATCATTTATTTCATGGCAACTAAATCAGTGTAAGATTCGAGCAAGAAATGTAATGTGCATTTGATTATTTGTGCCATGAAAACCTTTCATTACATCTGATGTATTTTTTACAGATGAGTCAAGTACATAGATCTAAATGAGGGCCATGTGTGTGTATGTGTACATGTTCTCACATGTGGAGTCTAGTAAGGGATATTTGTGCTGTGGTTTATGTTCCTTATTAAAAGAAGGGCTCCAAAAATCTGAGCTGAAAAGGATTTGCCCAAATCATTTACTATGAGGTAGTGGCCTTGAACTAGTGGTTTAACCCAAAAATAGGTTGCAGGTTTCAGTCACTTTGGTTGCACTTATTCTTGTCTTATTGACTAAGAATTCATATATAGTCTTGTCTTTGTTTGCACCCTCAAGTTTGCTGATGCTGTGCACTCTCTCGTGCATTGTGTGCAGAATTCGACACTCCTGTCTGTACTGGTTCAGTCCCAACATTAATGCTTCATGTCTGCTTCACCTGAGGACCCCAAACCACCCCCAGAGGTGGTTGAGTGAACTTCAGCTTTCCCAGAGGAAACCAACTCTGCACCACCCCCTCACCTTCACAAGAGAAGGAAGAGGAGGGTTCTCTTTGCTTAACAAGTATGGTGGTTATGGAGGTCCCATGTCCAGTTATCCAGAGTCCGGTGATTTTGGAGGTCTAAGTCTTGTGTGCCTGGCCATGCAAGAGCTGCCCGTTTTCACTCTCATGGCCATGTAGGACAATCCAGAGTGTGCTCTAGCCCTGGCCATAATCTGGGGTCCCTGATCTTCCGGAGCCACCCTGGTGTGTCCATCTACTGGGCCTCCTGCCTCTCTCATCTTTGTGGTGCATTACTGTATTATTAGTACCTTACTGCACATTTCACGGCAGTTTCAAAGTGAAATGTCCAGACAGTGGCACTTAAAAACACATTTGTGACGATGAAATGCAGTATTTATATCGCCGCCTGGTCCTGTGTGTTATGCAGTTAGTACATGGTTTCCACCCTCTGACGATAACACAGTTTATATTTCAAAAAGTTGAATCATCTTTAGCATCCATCGTGTTGTTTTGGTAAGATGACATTAACTGGGGAATGAAAACGCTGTAGGGTATGTTCAGTGATAGGTGCACATATCAACGAACATCACAACACGCTTCATTTACCAGTTTGTTTCCAATTAAATAAGGACATAACACATTTGTTGTGTTATACCGTTTATTTTTTAGTTTGAGGAGTAAAGTCTTTGGCATCTACCATAGCTTACATTTACATTTAATCATTTAGCAAACGCTTTTATCCAAAGCGACTTACAAATGAGAAAAATAGAAGCAATCAGACCAACAAGAGAACAACAACAGTATACAAGTGCCATGACAAGTCTAAGTTAGCCAAGCACGGAACCCGTAGCCAGGTTTTTTTTTTTTTAAGAATAGGATAGAACAGAAAAGAAAAGGTAAGTGCTAGTATTAGTTGGTTAAGTGCTGGCGAAAAAGATAAGTCTTTAGATGTTTTTTGAAAATGAGTAAAGGCTGTTCGAATTGAGATTGGGAGGTCATTCCACCAGCTTGGCTCAGTCCAGGAAAAGGTCCATGAGAGTGATTTTGAACCTCTTTGGGATGGCACCACAAGGCATCGTTCATTTGCAGAACGCAAACTTCTGGAGGGCGCTTAAGTTTGAAATAGTGAGTTTAGGTATATTGGTGCCGTGCCAGTTGTTGTCTTGTAGGCAAGCATCAGTACCTTGAATTTGATGTGAGCGGCTACTGGTGGCCAGTGTAACCTGATGAGGAGAGGAGTAACGTGAGCTTTTTTTGGCTCATTGAAGACAACCCTCGCTGCTGCATTCTGGATTAGTTGCAGAGGCTTGAGTACATGCAAGAAGGCCTGCCAGGAGAGCATTACAATAGTCCAGTCTGGAGAGAACAAGAGCTTGGACAAGAAGTTGGGTGGCTTACTCTGACATGAAGGCTCTAACCTTCCTAATGTTGTATGAGGCAAATCTGCAGGACCGGGTCATTGTAGCTTACATGCTGCCGGTCACTCCACAAGTATCAGTTTTCAAATCGTGCAGGATGTGAAAATTATTTTGAAGTTATAACATAATATTCTGCAAGCAATTGTGTAAATGAGCCTTTATAAATCAAAACTCTGTACCTGTAAATCATACTTTGCATGAAAAGGAATAAAATAATTTTTCTGCCTCTAGTGTTCATTTCAACTGGAAACTGCAGTGTGTCAGGATTCTGGACTTTTCTATGTCGTGTTTTGCCCCCGTTTCTGTCCTTCTTTTTCCTCATTTGGTCATGTTCCTGTCCTAGTTTAGTTAATCAGTCATTTTGTACACCTGTGTTCCCCTGATTGCCCCATTTACTAGCCCAATTATGTGCTGTCTACCCCTGAGTCTCGTTTGTTCCTGTCTGCCTGTGTTACCTCTTGGATTGTTGGATTAAAGGACTTTTGTGAGTTTACCCGTCTTCTCATTCCTCACTCCACGCATTAGGAAAGTGTGGCAGAATCTCAGACCAAAAAAGTATATCCTGTTCCCCATGTACATACTATGTACTTATTATAGTAATTACAATAACTATGTAGTAACTAGGTACTAACCCTGAACCTACCCCTAAACCTACCCCATGTAGTTACCTTGTATCACCAGAACTTTCTTAGATAAATACACTGTAAGTACACTATAAGTACATGTAAGTACACGTACTGTAAAATAAAGTGCAACCACCCTTTTAGTCATCACTTTTAGCGTTCCTTTAGCGCGGTATCAGTGTGCTTCGGCCTGCACGCCTGCTGCTGCTTAGTCACGATGAGAAGAAACACCACCTAGTCTTGTCAAACTTTACTTCTTTTCTTTTCCGTTTGAGAGTTTCATGTTCTGAAATAAGTTTTGTAATTCCGCGTCTCAAGAGTCGGACCTTGAGTGCCCGTTCAACTTCAACCAGCCACACAACTCCGTCTTCAGCCAACGCCCAACCACGGGCTTCCCAAGACGTCACTTCAACGACTACTGAACTTCCAGCCAATCAGCGACATCGGGAAACCCCCTTTCAATGACAACTTTACACAGGAGACGCAAGTAGTACCTCCAGACATTTGTACTGGTGTATCTAATATTATTTTAACCTCATGGAGGAACTCAATGCGAGGGTTTATTAAGTGATTGATGGCTGTTCATGTCTATGCAATTTCACGTATTGCTGTAAATTTGGGACTTCACATTTTCATTCTCTTAAACTTATTCTTCCCTAACTTTCTATCTTCCTGCAACTTGTATGAATGTGTGAGTGCGTGTGCTTATGTGTTAGATTAGTTTATATGTCTTAGATTTATCTAATAAAGCCTTGTTCATATTGAAAGGAGAAGTATCTTGTGTTTTGTGCTTAAAGGTTAATGTCTTAAACTGCCGATCTTGTTACTGTGCTAATTGATAGTGTTTTCACTATACTTTGGATATTAATATCCAGCGCAGATTTGATGTTAAACGGCTCGTTCATTGAATCGCAGGGCGTCTCAGTGATCAGCCGTGAAACAGTGATTCTGTTCAAATTCCCTTTAAAATCTTAAATGATTCCCTTTTGAGCTAAATTGACCTGTTTCCCTTACATAGGTGCATTCTGAAATCAAATTTATGAAATTAAACATCTATTTTAATTAATTTTACGCAGTAATAAACATCATGTAAACACTGCAGAACTAACAAATAATTGCACAAAAATTCTAAATAATAAAAATAAAAATAAACAACACAAATTAAACTTTAAAGCGAAGCATGCTGCAAACTACTCTAGTGAATGCTTACTAGACATTTAAATGTAAAGCAGTGAGCTTACTGGCTGTGTATTAGGAGTATAATGATATTCAAACCGAGACGAAAAATGGGTACGTACTGTGGTAATCTCATGGCATATCGCAATGCTCTCTTGGACTACCCCACCCCTACGGAGACACTCTTCATTACTAGCACAGTTAAGTTTGCTTGTGCAGTCACTCACAACCATTTGTGGAACTGAAGTTGCAATACAAGTGCATCTCAATAAATTAGAATGTCGTGGAAAAGTTAATTTATTTTAGTAATTCAACTCAAATTGTGAAACTTGTGTATTAAATAAATTCAGTGCACACAGACTATTTTAATTTATATGATTTTGGCTCACATTTAACAAAAACCCACCAATTCACAATCTCAACAAATGAGAATATGGTGACATGCCAATCAGCTAATCAAATCAAAACACCTGCAAATGTTTCCTAAGCATTCAAAATAGTCTCTCAGTTTGGTTCACTAGGCTACATAATCATGACTGCTGATCAGAAAATTATTGATACCCTTCACAAGAAGGGTAAGCCACAAACATTCATTGCCTAAGAAGCTGGCTGGCTGTGCTGTATCCAAGCATGTTAACAGAAAGTTGAGTGGAAAAAAAGTGTGAAAGAAAAAGATGCACAACCAACTGATAGAACCACAGCCTTATGAGGATTGTCAAGCAAAATCGATTCAAGAATTTGAGTGAACTTCACAAGGAATGGACTGAGTTTGGTGTCAAGACATCAAGATCCACCACACACAGACATGTAAATGAATTTGCTGAACCACAGACAATGTCAGAGGCGTCTTACCTGGGCTAAGGAGAAGAAGAACTGGACTGTTGCCCAGTGGTCCAAAGTCCTATTTTCAGATGAGAGCAAGTTTTGTATTTCATTTGGAAACCAAGGTCCTAGAGTCTGGAGGAAGGGTGGAGAAGCTCATAGCCCAAGTTGCTTGAAGTCCAGTGTTAAGTTTCCACAGTCTATAATGATTTGGTGTACTATGTCATCTGCTGGTGTTGGTCCATTGGGTTTATTGAAAACCAAAGTCACTGCACCCGATTACCAAGAAATTTTGGAGCACTTCATCCTTCTTTCTGCTGACCAGCTTTTTGAAGATGTTGATTTAATTTTCCAACAGGATTTGGCACCTACCCACACTGCTAAAATCACCAAAAGTTGGTTAAATGTACATGGTGTTGGTGTGCTTGAATGGCCAGCAAACTCACCATACCTGAACCCCATAAAGAATATGTGGTATTGTCAAGAGGAAAATGAGAAACAAGAGACCAAAAAATGCAGATGAGCTGAAGGCCATTGTCAAAGGAACCTGGGCTTCCATACCACCTCAGCAGTGCCACAAACTGACCCCTTACATGCCACGCTGAATTGAGGCAGTAATTAAAGCAAAAGGAGCCCCTACCAAGTATTGAGTACATGTACAGTAAATGAACATACTTTCCAGAAGGCCAACAATTCACTAATTTTTTTTATTTTTTATTGGTCTTATGAATAAGATCACCATTGTAAAAAACACTGTTGTGAATTCTTTGGGTTTAACTGACATTTTCAGTGTTTTACAAGCTGTGCTTTCACAGGAGTTACACATTCTCACTACATAACTTGGTTTAAGTTCACTTGTGCTTGATTTTGTGCAGTATAATCAGGCCTGAATTTCGTTGCAGGATTGCAGACATTGAGCATAATTCTACACATTGCCTCAGGTTTTGCAAATATAAAGCACAAAATTCAAGAAAACATTTATGCACTATAGCGTGTGTTGGATTGGATCCAAACATTATCAGAGCCGATCAGTCATTTAAAACATTTCTGTGAGACAGAAATTCACAAACAGTGTGAGTGACTGGGACTGAGTGGTACAGTGTCTTCTCCATGTTTTTTCACGTTATCCACATTGAGTTTGCTCTGCAAGTGAGCTGCACGCTGCAATACAAGACTAGTGTGCATTTTGGACAATTGATGGAATTGTCACTTCATTTTAAGTCTCGCCAATTTAAACATTCAAGCTATTTTAACCCTCTGGGGTCAAAGACTGCATTGGTGCGGTCTGTCACATTTATTCTTGATGACCGCAGAAAGAAGTCATTTTTGATCATACAGATAAGAATAAGGCATCATTTAAAAACTGCAAAGGGTCTACTTTTATTTTTTGTATAGTTATAATAACAACAAAACAATGTGGTTTTGTAAAATAAAGAAAACAAACAGGGTGCACTCTCTGCCATCTTGGTCTGTGGACTTTCTTCACATGCACATAAATAACCTGAATCTCATCGAATACTTGCCTCACAGACCTGATAAATATATATATATACACTGTGTATATATATATATATATATATATATATATATATATATATATATATATATATATATATATATATATATATATTAGGGGTTGCACCCACTAATCGACTTCAATGCTCTGTCATGACACTTTAAGCTTGACGTCGACTAGTCGCCGGACTTACAGAGGGTGCAACAGGATAATAAATCTTTGAAGGACTTCCACAATTAAACACCGTTTTCAAACAGTTTAATTGACAAATAAATGTATACTCCGAAAGGTCCACAAGACATGTGTGATTATATTATTGGATGCTCGAAATTGAATGGGAGAACGCACATTCTAAACAGCTTATTGTACAGGTAAGTTAATTGCTGTTCTGATCTAATGCACTGCTGCACTGTAACGCACACATAGGCTATAGACAATAGCTCGTACGTCATGTGCAGATCGCGTGTGCACAGAATCATTTAGCCCGGAAATGTACTGTCAACTCTGTTCTGTGATTTCTCAATAAAATAGCTTAGAAACTAACAAGTTCAAGCATATATTTGTTAATAACTGAATCCCACAGTGTCACTACTACTAGAGAGACGCTGCCATGTAGAAATAATTCACACACAAAATCGCTCTCAGTAATGCATTCGTATAAATGTAATCTTTACTGTGCTACTTTATCTGTATCTGATTTAGTACTAGCAGAAATCTGTGAGAAATAAAATGACCAAAAGTCAAAAGAAACTGATAAAAATGAGCCGTTATAGGAGCAATAGTCATGTACGCAGCGCTGTGTCTTATTCCATGGCTGTGAACAAAGTTTTTCACAGCTCCACTTATTTGTTCATTAATGACGTCATCAGTGACTAGTCGACTTCGACTTGACTTTCATGACCTAAAAGTCAACTTTAAAAAAATCGTTCAACCCATTATATAAAGCTTGAATTAGGGCTGTAGCTATCGAATATTTTAGTTATCGAGTATTCTACCAAAAATTCCATCGATTATTTGAGTAATCTGATAAATTGTGATTTTGCTTAATTAAAGTGCAATATTAGTTATGCAAGAGAAAATTAAAATTTATGTCTCTTAAAATTAACAACAAAGTTTCCTTTTTTAGAAAAAAATTATTTTTATTTTTTAAATTCATAGAATGCAATGCATACATCAAAAAAATAAACATTTAATTAATTGTTTCTCTGTCTGTACTTGTACTGTGAACAATGACAATAAAGTTGACAGATTAATTAAGTGCATTTAAGTGACATTCAGTTGGGGTTTTAAATAAAGCATTTTCTGAGATGCACATTAAACATTAAACACATAAAGCATTAATTTAATTTATCTTTTAATTATTGAAAATTAAGCAAACTTAGCTTTTTGGTAAAAAAAGGGGATTTACTATTAAAAATAAAACATGGAAATGTTGTGTGATTAAACCTAAAAAAAAAAATGTTTGATTTTTTTTTAGTAGTAGGCTATATACTAGAGGTCTTCACGGGTCCAAAAATTTGTGCCCGAACCCGAAAGAGACCCGTAATGTACTACACAGAACCGACCCGGACCTGTCTATTATTTCAAAAGCTGGACCCGGACCCGTGTAGATCCGAGAAATGCCAACCCGGACCCGACCCAGACCCGTATATTATTTGAAAGCTGGACCCGAACCCGCCGGGAAGACACAGACCCGACTGGACCCGATTGTCACATATTCCACCTTAAATTGCTATTACAAGTCAAAAAACCTGTTGCAAAAAATACAGCTTTTTGTCCTACCTAATTTAAGGAGCCGTAGTCTCTCTTCCTTGTACCTGACTGTCTGTGATGCATTACAATCCTACGACAAGAAAGCTATCCATGTTATTCCAAGTCCAAGCTTAATCCACTCATTATTTCAGCTTCAAAAGTCCACTTGATGTCACGGTGACGGATGACAAATGCAACTGTGCACATGTACATTCTGACTCGAGTTAACTCACATAATAACTTCGACTGTTTGCCCTTTTGAACTATAATAACGCCACTGATGTTATTTATTTGCTATCATCTCTGTGCTCTCTGCTCTGCGTCGAGTCTGAATCTGACCAATAAAACTTTAAGATTAAACGGTTCATTTATATTATTATAAAAATGTAAAGCACGGTTTGGCGGTCGAAGTGTCCCTCACTGGTTGCCATAGAAACATGAAACATGCTGGAGACAGCACATGCGTGTTAGCTGTATCAACCTAAAATATGTTTAACGCAATCTGAGCGTCATAGAAAACATTCATGTTACAGTTCACATCAGATTGTGTTGCTGATTTGAAATATATTAAATATTAGTGTGTCAAGCCTGCAAGCATTATTACCGTGCGGGCACTTGCATTAACTCTGAGTCTGCGCGCTCTGCTTCTAACGGCAGAGAGAGAGCGAGAGATATCGCTTTTTTTGGCTCACACTTTTCTTTTCCTAATTTTACAAGTTGCAAGTTACAAAAAACACAAGCAGTGTTTGATCACGACAGTGTTTGTTCTCCGAGTCCGATGACGGGTCGCACGGGTATTACACACAATGTTAAACAGACCCGGGTAATAGATTCGGACCCGACCCGGACCTGGCTGATCATTTAAAATATAGACCCGAACCCGTACGAGTCCCGGCTCGGGCCCCGGGTCGACGGGTCTCGGGTGCACTGTGAAGTCCTCTACTATGTACATTCTGCTGAACAATAGTAATACATATCTGGAAAATACTTGTCTTTAAACTAAACTGGATTTTTATTTTGACGGGTTGACGTACCTGTACAGTTCTGTGTATGTGATGTGACGCTAGTTTTACTCAAATCAAACGGTCAAATCCTCATGAAGTGACTGTCAGAGCAGTTCTGGAGATGTTGTTCATGTGTTCACGTCCTTATTTAGTGAGACAGCAGATGCTGAAATCACCGGATCGTCACGCGCGCTTCTGTGTGTGATAAAGGATAAAGTAGCGCTTCTGCTTCATTCATTAACAGAGACACGAAGAACATGCAGGATTCAAATTTAAATAGACTGTTCCGGCTTAATATTTACAGATATTAGTCAATATCGTGATTTGATGTAAGTGCAATGACCTATTTTTGATTAATTCATTCAAAATTTGGCAAATTCCGTGCCATTCCGCGTTAAACTGTAAATTCAGTTTTTATGACTGGATTCCGCGATTCCCTCCACGTTTTCTGCATCGCGGAAATCATAGGGCCCTAGTTGTGGTATGCGAGCTCTATCTTGCAATGGACACACTCCAAGACGTTCTCTTTACGTTTGCCCGTGCCCTCAAATCAAAACACTGCTGACTCCTTTCAGTATGCGTTTCAGACGCAGCGCTTGTGTCTCCTTCCGCTTTGTGGGTGACGTAAAGGTGTTGTCACATTTAAAAAAATCATTACGAAAGAACCTGACGTGAGATTAAAAATAAATTAAAAGAGGCTTTGAGGCAGAGGAATTTTATGGGGTTAGAATTGTTGCATTATTCCAAATAAATAGATTATGATCCACAAATAAATGTAACGAGATTCACAAAAATATATCAAATTCACAAATGAATATAAAGAGTTTCACAAAAAAATTTAAAACTCACAAATAAATAAAATGAGATTTGCAAATAAAAAAAATATATTTACAAATGTGTTTAATGTCACAAACACAACTCTACCTGGTATTTATTTGTGAACCGCTGTCTGTGCATTTGTAAATCACTGCACGCATTTGTGGATCGGTTCCTGTGCATTTGTGGATTTGAAACACTTCTAGCGTCGACGTGCAGATAAATCCACAAATAAGTGGACTCCACCCACCGTTTACTCAAGCCAATCAAATAACGGCCACATTGAGCTGACCAATCGTAGCACGTTATCGCTTCAACCAATCACGTTTTGGCTTACAGCCAGGGGAACTTGAGACCAACAACAGACAGTCAGGGCATTTCTCAATACCAAGTTCGCAGAGTCTGGACTTCCGTCCTTCCGAGTTTGGACATGCCAAGTTGGACTCAGAAGAACGAACTCTCGAGGACGGGAGGACGCGAGTCCAGTCATTCTACAAATGGAACGGCAGCGTACTTGATAGCTTCACTCAGCATGCATGTTTTACTTGAATTAACTTCTTTTTTATTTTCAATATATTAAATATATTAGTATTAAAAAACTAATATTTACCTACTCTGATTATTTTCACTTTATATTTATAATGAAATTGAATATAATATTAAACGACTGTCTCTTTTTTATTTTAAAAACTATTAAACATTAATATGTGGTTCAGGTAACATTAATACTGTGATTATATTTACGTCGTTCAAAATAAATAAAATATGTGGAAACAACTGCCTCTTTTCATTAAGAACAATCTAGCAATAAACCCACTCAGCTACAATTTAAATAATACGGTTGAAAAGTGTAAATCAATTGTAAATAAGTGTAAATCAAAATGGAACAGCTTAGGATTGCCATTGCTATTGCTATTTATCAAGATGCTGAAGAGGAGGCTGCCGAACGGAGGAGACGAATCCTTCAAAGAAAAGCCAGGATGCAGCGGAGGATGGCGAAGAGACGTGCCATATTAGCATGTCTCTCTAGCATTGTACGTTTTTCTAATTATTCTTTCTTCATAAACTGCCCATATACTTATGTGGACTTAGTTAGGTATATCCAAATGAAAAGTCATAATAAAAATTTATTATAATGTATCATATAGGCACCCTATCAACAGACTACAAAGTACTATCTCACAAAAAGTTATGTAAACTATTGCAGGGATGTAATGAGACAACATTAGATTTTTCAGTATACCAAATAAACTGACAAGTACAATAGGTTTGACAGTTGATAACATTTAAATTAACTAGCTTACACTTCACACACCTTTTATTTGTCTTTGTGGTGCTCAAATAAGTTGATAGTTTATCATCTTTATATAGCTAGGTGCACATCATATTACTGCATTAACACAAACAGGACAATTTAATATCTATAATAATCATATAGGCTACAACTTTTAGACTCTGGGATGAATGTTGTGCTAGAGCTTATCAATAAATGAATGAAACCGAAATAGAGTATAAAGAAATACTTCACGAAAAGAGCAAATGTTAGAGGGAGATTTAATTATGGCAGATTTTAGTAAATTTTAGACAAAATCCTTAAAACAACTGAGTATATAGCTTATATTAAATCCAAAAATATAATAAATACAATGCAACGACAGTACATATAGTAACAACTTTTTAAAAGCAATACATATAACAAATACATAATACAACAAAAGTAAAAACATTCTTAATATATTATCTATATATTTTAACAGGAACAAAGTCCCACTCGCAGGTATTCACAGATCAATGACCAGGTACCAATCCTGGTCAAGTTTTTTTCTGGAGAGGATTTAAAGCCAGCTTTCAGGCTCTCCAGGAACAGCATCAACATGCTGGTACAGATGCTGCCCCGTCAAAAAGCCCATGGATGGAGCCGTGAAATTGAAGTACTTGTTACGGTTTATTGGCTTGCCTGTTGAGCATCCTACAGGGTCACATCAGATGACTTCAGCATGCCACTTTCAACAGTTTGTAGGACTGTTCACAATGTTGTGGAGGAGATGATGACCATCCTCCACAAAATTATTCATTTTCCAAAAGCAGAGGAAATGGATGAGGTGGGGGGTGGCTTTGCTCACCTTGCTGGCCATGAGGCATTCCGCTGTGCTGCTGGTGCCACATCAGGATTGTTCCTCCTGCAATGCCACAAAAAAGATGCTACATAAATAGAAAGATCTTCCCTTCCATCATTCTACAGGGCACCTGTGATGCTAAAGGCATATTTATAGATGTGTATATTGGCAATCCAGGCTCTGTACAGGATGCCCTTGTGCTGCGCAGATCACCAATGTACCAGCAGGCTCTGTATTCACCAGCTGGATACTATCTTTTGGGAGATGGGGGATACCCTTGCTTGCAGCATCCTATTGCAATCATGACCCCATACCGCCAGCCTGTCGCAAGTAAGAACACTTTTTTTATGTCAGACAGACAGACACACACACACGATAAACCAAATTTTTACTGTTATGAATTTGCAATACACTACACATTTTCTACACGATTTTTGATTAACAGGCCAAGTTGAAGCCCGATACAACAGGCATTATGCACAAGCACGGAACATCATCGAGCGCACTTTTGGGATGTTAAAAACTCACTGGCGTGCAATTTTCTTGCGGGCCCTAGAGATCAGGCCACTGTTCGCCCCAAAGGTGATTGGTGCCTGTTGTATCCTCCACAACATCTGTGTGATGGGAGGTGATCTCTTGGAGGAGGAGGAGGAAAGCCAAGGACAAGAAGACAGCGAGGATGGTGAGAATGCAGCAGTGGGTGAGAGGGACCTATCAGGGAACCATCTCAGAGGACGTCTGGCTGCTCAGCTTTCTTCTCCCGTGGAACTGCCTGGGTGTCTAACTGAACAGTACTACATCTAGACAGTAAACTTTTCCAGATGTTGTCATGTTCATTAAAAGAGCAACATAAACAGTTGAAATAGCTATGACATTAATTAGAAAGATAGGTATGAATAAATGTGCAAGTAGATGGGTATAGATACATTTATACGTTTTCTTAATGTTGGTATGTTCTTCTTGAGATTTAACTGCATTATTGTAAATAATTGTATACCACTATAGACATTGGATATTACATTATTTTATATTATTTGTGTTTTTGTTGTAAATATAAAGAATACACTGTTGCTATAACAATGATTTGCCAGGGTTGAAATTGAAACATTCATTTTTATTATTTTTTATTCAAATAATCTATATAAAATCATTTATCATTAAATACAACATTAATTTAGAATTTATTAAGTTTTTCAAAAAGAGACATATGTCTCTGCTCTGGCTGTTGCTGCCCTCTCTCTCTCCTCTTCTCTCGCCAATGCTTCTCTCTCCCTCTCCTCTTCCCTCTCTGCCTGTTCTTTTAGAAACTAAAGAAGAGCCTGGCTGTCCCGTCGCCTCTTTCTTGACTGCTGGCTACTCCTGGCTTCCACAGAAGGGGCTGAACCTGGTGTGCTGACTGAGCCACCTGTAGTGGCAGTGGGTTTGATGCAACAACTACGGGCATAGTAACTGAGTGCTGCCCCTGGAGTGCAGCATCCATTGCAGTGTACCACTGCCAGGTGGCAGCAGTCACACTACCGGCCTCTACCCCTTTTCCTGTGGGTGGGTCCCTAAGCTCCTGAAATAAAGCAAAATGCTGTCATGTTCTCACCTCACGTTGTTCCACACTTTTAGACATTTTTTATTTTTGCTCTACACAGAGGAAGATATTCTTAAGAATTTTTGTAACCTAACAGTTTGAGGCACCAAAAAATTACACATGTCAGTGGTGCCCCAGAACTCTTAGGTTACAAATATTCTTCCTTTGTGTAAAGCAAAAAAAAAAAAAAAAAGAATAAATAAATAGTGTATACAGGTGTGAAACAACTTAAAATTGTAGGTGAATGGCAGAATGTTCATTTTGGGGTGAACTATTTTTTTTACAGTCTCAGAGTAAACAATGTAAACGGAGTAAACTACATTTTACAAAATAAAATGTAAGGGCCAATGCATCTATGTTAGGTTTCAAATATGACCGGAAAGTCTTTACACACATCTTGGTAAGCCTCTTTCAGTAACAGAAAGTAGAGAAACAGGCAGATTACCTTGTATTTATCTTTTAGGTTATTCAATTTTTTCTTTGCCTGTTTGGCAGTTATGGCCAAACCAGAAGTGGAACAAAATGCCTATAGGCAAAACAAAACCATAAAGATTTACATGATTCCACTTCAATAACGTATTCATTTTTATGGATGAAGACTGTCCAAATCTAGCTCCAAACCTTCAGACATGCAGGGAATTATACAAGCACTCAAAATGAATACTCACTCCCATCAACTTTTGGAGGAATTGCGCCTCCCGGTGAAAAGCCTTTCGTTGGCCGCCCGCCACTCTATCAAGGCCCGAGTTTCCTCAGCAGTCCCTTGATAAAAAATAATGCTTAATTTAAGTTGATGAAAAATAATACAATTATAAAAGAATTTGTAAAAAAAATTTAAATAAAGACAAGCAAACTATTTTGGTTAAAATGACAAGAGCACTCTAAAATAAGGTTTGCATTTGATATAAGTATCGTTAGGCAAACGTTAGTTAGGAAACTTTTCCCTCAGGCAAAACAATTGCCCATTAGATATACCCAAAGCAAAATATATCAAATGTTTATCCACTACAGAATCAACACAGGCAGCCCCATATTTTACAAAATGTTACAGGGCCTAGCTACTTTTTAGGAGGACTTGCCGAGGGTTAGGCTACTTTTCAACTCGTAACGAAATAGTCTGAGCAAATTTTCAAAATTCGACGGTAGCTTTGAAGTTTAAACAACATTCTGGCATAAAAACTCTTAGAACTACGTTACATTTTGTGATAAAACAACAATAGTATTTCGAAATGTATAACTTACAGTTGTGAGTTTTCTCCTCCGCCATTGATGCTAACCTGGTTCGAGCTGAATTCTGGGTTATGGCCCGTATCAAGTCCGCACAAGTCACCTCTCCATGCATCCTCGGTAAAAGGAGCGGAGCAAGAACACATCCGGGGATTTGAACTGGACTTGGCTAGATGTGAACTTTGAAAAGGGAAACAGTACTTGGGCAGCGACTGATGACATTTCACAAGTCCACAAGTAACGTTACAGACAAGTACGCACAACATGGCCGATCAGGCAAGACGCCCCCCCCCCCCCCCTGGATTTAAGCCAAAACGTGATTGGTTGAAGCGATAACGTGCTACGATTGGTCAGCTCAATGTGGCCGTTATTTGATTGGCTTGAGTAAACGGTGGGTGGAGTCCACTTATTTGTGGATTTATCTGCACGTCGACGCTAGAAGTGTTTCAAATCCACAAATGCACAGGAACCGATCCACAAATGCGTGCAGTGATTTACAAATGCACAGACAGCGGTTCACAAATAAATACCAGGTAGAGTTGTGTTTGTGACATTAAACACATTTGTAAATATATATATTTTTATTTGCAAATCTCATTTTATTTATTTGTGAGTTTTATATTTTTTTGTGAAACTCTGTACATTTATTTGTGAATTTGATATATTTTTGTGAATCTTGTTACATTTATTTGTGGATCATAATCTATTTATTTGGAATAAAGCAACAATTCTAACCCCATAGAATTTGCCTAGATCATTTTTTGTAATCGAGTTACTCGAGGAATCGTTTCAGCCCTAGCTTGAAGTGTCTACTTTTAAATAAGGTTAGTCATGTTGAAAAATAAATATTCTCTGATAATCCATATGAAACCAACTAGAGGTACTGTTTTTCCCATCTAATGTGATCATGCCAACGAGCAGCTGCATTTAGAGCTAAAGATCTTTGCAAGAACCCGATGGGACCCGACGGGTTAATTATAACTAAATATTAATTGAGTCTTAAATGCATAATGTAGATAGAGTATATACGCTAATGTTGGCATTATTCTTTTATTAAATTTCAGCTGCTAGTGGCAAAGCAAATCAGGCAGAGCCTTTATCTTAATTTCGTTATTGCCAAATACCCATCTTAATTTAGAATTTATCTTAATTTAATTTGTTAAGAAAGACTCGTTTTTATTGGTGCGTTGGCCTATTTATAGACTAAATGAGCCTATGCCTAGGCCTATTTAGAGTGCTGAGATGTTACGATGTTACAGATGACTTATTTTATTTCTTTATTCCAACTTCCAAGTGGCCTATAGTCTACGTTAGTCATGAATAAAATGTTGAAACATATATAAATGACTCATTCTTGACAAAAGGCAAAAGAACTGTGTGCGTGCGCACATTTGAATAATGTCGGGCTGTAAACGGTTTCGGACTTTTTAAAAGCTGTCAATCAAAATGTACTGTCGGGCTCGGGTCCTGTCGGGCCTAACTTTTAAGGCCTGATTACAGCTCTAGCTGCATTATTCAAATGATAAACATTAATGTGAGATGCTCGAACATGTAAACGCCTACATCACCTCTGTAAACTCAGCGGGAAGATTGATCAGGTTCATCTAGGATACTTCTTGTTTTTGGAATAAGACACAGAAGGATAACCCAGAATTTACCACAGACGCGATGCGGGGTTTGATCCACTGTTTAGCATATATTGTTTTCTGAACACTGGTGGTAATTAAGGAGAGACCCCCCCACATGATTGTAAAGCACTCTGGGTGTACAGCAACAGTGTTGGTTGTTAACTGCAAATTTTTAGGTAATTTAATTAGTTACTTAATATACTTAAGTATTTGCGTTACATACAGTTAATAATTTCAGCAGTTCTAAAATCACTATTGAATTTGAAATCTAAATTTACCATCTAAAGATAAAATTGAATGCAGGGTCTTTAACCCTATGCACACCAGCGTGTTAACTTTCAGTTTTTCCTGATTCGCAGAGAAACCTTAAATACTCCAATACAGATAAAACTAAAATCAATCAAATCTAAAAAGGGCCTACTTTTATTTTTGTACACTGACATAACAACAAAACATTGTGCTTTTGCAACATAAACAAAACAAACAGGGTGCACTTTCTGCCGTCTGAGTCTCCATGAGCAACTTTCTACACGTCACAAACTCACTGAATATTTGACACAGAGACATGAGAAATATGTCTATAGGAAGCTTGTGTCTACTTTTAAATGAACAAATTCAAATCGAAAACTAATATTCTGATTATGAAATCCGTATGAAACTGAAGCGAGGTACAGTCTTTCCCGTATATGAAAGCTTGAAGTGTCTACTTTTAAATTGAACAAATTCAAATCAAATACAAATATTCTATGATCATTTAATCTGCATAAAACTAAAGCGAGGTAGTCTTTCCCATATCTAAGCTCATTATATGCAGTCACCTGCACGCAAACACCCTCATCTACATAAAAAAAAAAAAAAAAAAAAAAATATATATATATATATATATATATATATACATACATTTTTTTTAAAATCAAGATTCATATTGTTTTCATAGTTTTTGAAAAAAGTCCTGCTAAGATCATTTATGTAATTTATTCTTACCTACAATAGTTAATGTGTTATTTTTACATAAACCTGTACAGATTTTACTAGTTGGGCTTTTCCTGAACATCTTGCCAAACTGAAATGTATTGTTTAACTTTTCTTAAGCCTTTTTGTTATTCAGATCAGGGGCGAGGCCAGAAATGTTTAAGAGGGTGGGCCTACATAAAACTGGGTGGGCAAAGTGTAGGATATGAAAACTGCATATCAAATTGCCAAAAGAAAATACAGCACAAAGATTCAATACACAATACTACTAAAGTACTGAATAAATTAATTTCAACATTTACTTATACAGCAATACACAATAAAGCGCTATATAAATGCATCATTCATTCATTCATGACTAATACAAAAACTATTGAGAAGTGCAATAAAATCATACACAAACTCAGTCAGTAAACTGATGACTCAAGATGACTTCAGTGACACACAGGAAATGATGAGTCAGTCCAGTGAATCACAGAGACATATAACACATACAGTGTGGTTGGAAAATTAACAGCAAGGTCCCAGATAGCATTTAAAATGCCTGGAAGTTAATTTTCACTTTCTTTTTCTGATCCAAAATGTTGGGCAATCCGGGCCAGCAGCCTGTGAGCTTTGGAAACAACAGCTGAACAATGTGACTATGCTATTCTAGTATGTCAAAAGAAACACGTCAACAGCAACCTTGACTCTCAAAACCCATGTGTACTGAAAAAACTAAGCCCCAGATGTTCAAAAGCGTCAGGGGAGAACAGCCAAAACCATGAGGCCTACTACATACTAGCTAACATGTCATCATTATCCTGTGGAGACCGGAAAAGTAACAGAGGTCCTTCTGTTTGTAATGGATACTATTGCAACACTCTTCCCAGTGTCCTTTTATAGAGCCTTAGTCTGCCTAACACACACAACACATGCACGTATACACTCACACAGGGATGGTAATAGGATCCCATCCACCAATCAGTAAAATACAGTGATGTGAGGCAAAGGGGAATTTCTATATTCTCAAAGCAGTTTCAATTATTTATTATTATTTCAGTGTGATCTATCATTAGCAAAGTGACACACTTATAATTCCTTCAAGATGTTGTGTGGTAAAAATTCCTCAAAGACCTCCTGCAATTTTATTTTTGTCTACTTAATTATTTTTTTTCTGAATAGAAAAAAAAATATATAGTTACAAAGGCATACTGCTGGCGAGTTTAAAGGGGTCATAAGATGCTTTTTTAAAGATCATTATTTTGTGTATTTGGTGTAACAGAACATGTTGACGGCTTTAATGTTCAAAAAACATCATTTTTAAAATACTGTAAATTATTGTAGGTTCTCTATGACCCATCTCACTTAAACGCGTCATTTTCTACAAAAATCCCTCCTTCCAACAAGCACAGTCTGCTATGATTGGCCAGCTGACCCAGTGCATTGTGATTGGCCAAACACCGCAAACACTCATGGGAAATATAACACCCCTTACAATAATCTCAAGCTTCATCTTTCAAAATAAATGTAAAGACAGTTAATAATGTCCTTAGTTTTACCATCACTTCAAGCCCGAAAGGGGAACAGAGTCGAGTGACAGACACAGTGATGAAGCTCCTATGTGTTTGCAGTACAAAAGCCATGGTTAAGACAGCTGACTCCACTGTGATGTGACTCTCTCACACACACACACACACACACACACACACACACGTTTGTTTTTGTGAAAAGTGGGGACATCCCATAGACGTAATGGTTTTTATACTGTACAAACTGTATATTCAATGGCCCTACACCAACCCTACACCTAACTCTAACCCTCACAGGAAACTTTGTGCATTTTTACTTTCTCAAAAAAACTCATTCTGCATGATTTATAAGCGTTTTGAAAAATGGGGACATGGGTTATGTGCTCATAGGTCACCATCTCCCATGTCATTATACGGAGTTGTGTCCTGATATGTCACAAAAACAAGAGCACACACACACACACACACACACACACACACACACACACACACACACACACACACACACATAACGCACAAAACTCAGCATTTGAACAGTCAATAGAAAATACTTAAACTAATAACATACTTACAGTAGCTGATTCAGAAGCACCAGATTGTCATAGCAATGTCAGAGTTCACGAAACCGTAATCTTAAAGATTCCTCAATGCATCTACTTTCGGAAGGCCAAATAAAGTGCTTTTGCTTTTGCCTAGAAACACACAGCATGACATGGCTGTTTCAGCACTATCCTTAAAACCACTCCTTCTTTCTTTGTGTGAACATTTGGGAGGCATTACACAAATATTCCCACATCATGATGTAGACATGTGGGGCCGTATTAGGGGGTGTGGCAGAGTCTTAACTTTGATAAAGAATATCTCTTTGGTTTTGAGACTTTAGTCTTTGCAACCTTAGGGATCTTATCTATGTACAATCAACTAGTAACACTCCAAAGAGAAAGGAAAACTTAAAATCGCATCATGTGACCCCTTTAACTCACACTCTCTCAAGCCTGTAAGGCATATGACCCCGTGCCTTCTACTATTTAATTCAATTTCCATGGCCCACTATGATCAATTAAATTTCAATTTACACATGATTCTTGCCACCTGTCCACTAGGGCTGTGAATCTTTGGCAAGGCAGCGATTCGATTCGATTACGATTCATAGGTTTTCGATTCGATTCAAGAACGATTTTTGCGAATTTAGAACGATTCAATTCGATTCGATTCACAATTAAATTCGATTCGATTATAATGATTCGATTCTGCATTCTTTAAGTGCATTCACGGGATTATTTAAATGCTTCTACTAAATTCTTTAAATACTTAGTCAGGGGGCAAATTACAGTAGCATTTATGGTTAGAGAACCATAGCTTAAAAAAATTAAATAAAATAAACCTTTTGTCCATTGTTAAATGCTAGTTTAATGATGCGACATGGCATACGTAAAAATGTATGTAAGCCAAGTTTTTAAAAAAGAGCTTAAAGAGTATTATGTATAGGCTAACATTTTGTCACACCGGGGGCGTAGCCATAATTTCTGAAGTGACAGAAATGTCAAATACAATCATTTTATGTATGTAGCCTATATAATAATAATAATAATAATTATTATTATTATTTATTTATTTATTTTTTTTTACAAGGAATTATCTTCTTTTTTTAATTACTTTAATTAGCTGTAATAAATCAAATACACTGCTGGACAATAATCAATCATTTGTAATCGATATTTTTTTCCTAATGGCAGTTTTATGATGGTTTTATATACTAGGCTACATTTAATTAGCAATTATTTAAATTTTCTGCACAGAATAAGGTAGAAAATATACTTTATAGTTTCTGTACTGTAATAAATGTCAATTAGCACTGCATCATTCATAAATTGTTTGTGGTTTTTTTTTTTTGTTTCATCAGTTCATTCTGCTTTTATTCAGTTTGGCTGCAGATATAGCCTGGCACGTCTATGAGAGCGAGATCGCTTCTCTTTCAGTGTGAAAACGTCTTCATCTCTATTTAACTTTTCCCCTCCATCAGCGAATGATTCTGAGAGAAAACGCGCCAGATGTCTGTTTGCTAATGAAACAAACGCTACTTTCATGCATCTGATTATCAGATAAATCTCGTGCTCTTATTTCAAGGTCGTTGTTAATGTTGTGGTTAATTTTAAAAGTTTCCTTCGTATATTCGGTTCATCCGCATTGTTTAAAAACATTTATCATTCAATGGATCTGTGCGTATGATTTAGACACTTACATTTCTGCTCCGTCCATGCAATAAATACAGCTGTCGACGGCTCCGGTAACTCCGTCGGTAAGATGCAGAGAGCCATTGACAAACTACAGAAAAGTTAGCATTACTGGCCACTAGTCCTATAGATCACACGTCAGCTGCTTCAGAGACGAACGGAGCGCGAGCGCAATCCTGTGACAGTCTCAGTCAGTAAACAGTGGAGCGCGTGAAGGACAGATAAGAGGCACGATTCACGAACACTCTTCAACGTCTCCATTAATTCGTGCGTGTAGTAATTTAATGTGTATACATTTTGAAAGCATTGAATCGCTATAGAAATCGCGATTCATTCGATTTTTAGCATTTTGAATCGATTACTGTCCAAGATCGGTGATTCACGATTCAAAAATCATGTTTCAAGATCGATGCATATGAATCGTCAGGGTTTGTAATCGATGCATCGAGAAAACGAGTGAATCGTTACACCCCTACTGTCCACCCATCCTACTCAACTGATTCTACATTAGCAGACTCAGATTCTTGGTGTCACACTGACCTTAAAGATTGAAAACAAACTGATAAAACAAATGATTCTGTTGTTTATTTGGGGAACTTTCCTCATTATGAACAGTACAATTAGCACTCAAACTCAATGCTTAAGTTTGTGCATCCTTGAGTTTTTTTTTTTTTTTTTCTAAATATTACTGAGTTGTTTTTTTCTCTTGTAGTTTTGTAAAAAATTATAAATAAATTCAAACCTTGTGCAAACACTGGAATAAAATGTAGCACACTGTAAAAAATAGCAGACCGGACAACCAAACAGTTCACTTCAACTTAAATAGGGTAGCTAATGAGGGACAGACAGGTGAGGATGATTAACAAGACACAGGTGGAGAGAGACAGAAACTGGGTCAATGAACACATGAGGGATGAAAACACAACAAAAATAGTCCAGGGGTGTGACAATTCACCCCCCTCTTGGAAGCCAGAGCAACAGAGGACCAAGGTGGAGCTGGAGGGAAGGAGGAGCCTGACAGAACCAGAGAGACGAGGCGCAGCCAGAGGAGGGGAGTCCAGAGGCAGCCGGTGGTCGATGGCTGACCAAGGCGGAGCTGGAGATGGAGGGATGAGGGAGCTTGGTGGAGCTGGTGGACTGATGGGGCACGGCGGAGAGGAGAAACTAGGAGCTATGGTGGAGGCGCTTGGTCGACGGAGCCGAGGCGGAGTCTAGGACTCAGAGGATGGATATGGAGACAACGTATTGTCCATCCATGATGCCAATGGAGATCGGCAGACCCAAGGTGATCTCACCGCACAGCTGGTGAGGTGAGGGGCTGACATGAGACAGCGGAGGCACTGGTGAGGACTGGTAGAGAGATGGTGGGAGAGGGAGACTGGCTGGGAGATCAGGATGATCAAGGGAATTTGAAACGATGTGTGCTACCCACACACACCGCCTGGCCACTTCCAGCACTGTGAGCACCAGTGACAGGTGAACGGTCGTCATAATATAGGCATATAGTTCAGGTCAAACAGATAATTTCAGGTAGACAGACAGTTCAAATACGACCTCCATGGTTGTGACGGGACAAATAGATGATGATGGCAGGAGAAGAAAAGGCATACTGTCATAAATATCATCTAAGCACAACCTCAGCTCACCCCTTGCAGTGGTGCAGTGGGCAGGGCTATCCTCTGAGCCCTCGCTCCCTACTGATACTTCCACCTTTGCATACCTAGCAGTCGGCTCGTGCACCTGGTCTGACAATCGGGGCTCTGGTTCCGGGGCGATCCTCAGCTCTGTCGCACTCCAAGGGGATGGCTTATCGGTCGCGGCAGGCTCTGGCTCTCTGTCAGCAGTGGGCTCAAACTGCTCCAAAGTGGAGTGATGGCTGACTGAACTCAGGGTCAAACATAATGAAACAAAAGAAACACTGGCCAAACAAAAAAACAAAACGGGGGAACACATGCAGCGCACTTTCACTTCTAGGTCTGGTCTTCTGTCAAGCTACAGTGGAATGAACGCACAAAGATGATGAAGATCAATGCTAACAGTCTTTTAATAAATCCACAAGAGGGTAAATCCACAAAAGACAGACAGGAGACACACATAGGGAAGTAATAGACTGGACAACCAAACAGTGAACTGACTACAACTTAAATAGTGTAGATAATGAGGGACAGACAGGTGAGGATGATTAACAAGACACAGATGAACTAATCAAAGAGAGACGGAAACTGGGTCAATGAACACATGAATGATGAAAACACAACAAAAACAGTTCTGGGGTGTGACAGAAAGGTTGTAATGGCAAAATACTGCAAAAATGCTAAAGAAAAACTGCTAATCTGATTAACAGTAAGATCCTCCTAACTATACATAGAGCTAACTGAACAGTTTGTGTAATTTTACACTAAAAGAACGAGCTATCTTATAATTAACAGTGAAAAAAAAAACGAAATTGACATTCCCAGATTTCCTATATAACACTTCACATTTAAAGGTTTTTGATTATGTTTCTCTGTTTTATTAACATTAAATTAGTTAAATCAAATATTATTTTATATGTAAATTTATGTTGCTACTATATTTTTATGGTAATACCAACTGTTGTTTCTTACAGTAAATTTTACAGATTTTTTTCACAAATTAGTATAATGTAATACTGTCATTAATGTATAAACGAGGGGGTAGATTCACATTTTAAATCATTTCAAAACAGCAAGAAAAAAATCCAGTTTTTTATTATATGAACTTTGCAATGCTGGCTAAGGCTGTCTCTTTAAGTTTAGGCCAGAGAATAAATCAAAGGAAATGTCAGGGGTTAGGGCATCATTTGAGAGTTGTTTATGAGTGCATTCAAGATGGGTTTGCTAGTGTCCTGCCTTGTACTTTTGAATGTGCACATGTGCCCAACACAAACAGATTCCATATGTGCTATGTGCACACAAAGTTCTTTAATGGACGATAAATGACCCCAGATTTATAAAAAGGGAAGAAAAGGAAGACAGCATAAAGACACAAAAGACACCAGCTGTACTATGTAATTATTCCAAAGTTGACATTTACGATGTTTGATAAGATCATCCGAGCACTTGGATTTACATGGCACCATAAAGAGGAAATGACCTAAGGTAAACATTCCTGTCTCAGCAGCAATCATGACCTCTGAACTGTCACATTTTGCACGACATGGCTATAAGTTGGGTTCTACGATGTTAAAAATCTACACTGTTAAAAATACAGTTTCCAAAATTGTTACTGTACTGCATCGAGGAAGGGGGAGGATGACAGATTTTTCCTGTTTATTTAATCTATTTTAGAGCTGGGGATTATCAACAGAAAGCAATATAAATCATTTATTACACTGTCTATATACAAAACTACTAAAAGTTTTGAATATTTATTAAGTCTTTATGTTTCTGAAATGAGTCTTAATTAGGGCTGAAAGATTCCTCGAGTAACTCGATTACAAAAAATGATCGAGGCAAATTCATCTGCCTCCAAGCCTCTTTTAATTTATTTTTAAGCTCACGTCAGGTTCTTTCGCAATTATTTTTTTAATGTGACACAACACGTTTACGTCACCCACAAAGCGGAAGGAGACGCAAGGAGTCAGCAGTGTTTTGATTTGAGGGCGCGGGCTGCAAAATGGAAGGAAGCAATAACAATGGCGATGAGCAAAGAGAAGAAACGTTTAGGAGAAAACGACTTAAAATGTCCAAAGTTTGGGATCATTTCATATTGAAACGTAAAGAGAATGTCGTGACGTGTGTCCATTGCCAGATAGAGCTGGCATACCACAACAGCACATCGTCCATGCTGCAGAATCTCAACAGAAAACATCCACTCTACTCAGAGACCGGAGGACCGTCACCAGGGACAAGGTAAATTCAATGTAGCATTAACTCAATGTGATTGCTATTGAAGATGAAGGCTTTTAAATAAAGTATGTTAACTATGTAAGGGATAAACCATGACGGGCAGTACAATTATGTGAAAGTATACCGCAAGCCGATACGGAGGGGCCATTACACCACCAGATTATTTAACAGCTTAGTTTATACCACGGCTACCAAAGGAGTTAATTTACTGCCAAAAAAAGTTGTGAATGGATTTTACGATTAAATATACTAGATACTTTCTTTATAATGTGAAAGAATGTGAAAACAAGTATGTTGGTTATATCATTTTCAGTTTTTAAATAACGTTATACATTTACATTTATTTTACACACTCAAAGCATTAGCCCATGATTGTATATCGAACATTGCATCTTGCAAGTTATCGCATATCACATTTTTCTTCAATATTGTGTGGCCATAATACAAATTATTCTATTATTCACAACTTTTTTGATACTTTCTTTATACCATGCCTCTGAATACTTAGTTGATACTTTCGTTTGAATACTGAACGTTGAATATGTTATAATCATGTCCCTAATCCTAATGTGCTCCAATTTGAGTCTTTGTTAATTTTAGTTTGATTGCCATGAATAGGATTTATAAATGCACAGCCATGAACTGTATTATAATGATATTTTAGCTTAGTAATAAATATCAATAATTATTTTTTCACCTCTCTTTCAGTAAATCATCACAGCTTCTTATGAACAGATATGTGCGGACAGCTACTTCATGTTCCACTGAGCAAGCAGCTGAGTTTTCAGAGAGCATTTTAACCATGATCCTCTTGTTCCAAGTTCCTGTCCATCTGTTTTTGCCTCCTAAATGCTACAAAGCATTCCAAGACAGTAAAGGCTTATGTTCAGAACTTTAAGTTAACTTTTTTTTCTGAAAGTTAAGTTGCATGACTAAAAGGCAGTGTTTTTGTATTATTATTTATTTTAATGTATGCCTTAGTTTTGATACTTTAAAAAAAGTAATTTGAAAATAATTAATTTTATTTGTTTTTGCATCTCGGAAAATGCTTTATTTAAAAGCCCAAAGCACTTAAATGCACTTAATTCATCTGTCAACTTTACTGTCATTGTTCACAGTACAAGTACAGACAGAGAACAATGGGTAATAATTAAATGTTTATTTGTGATGTATGCATTGCATTCTATGCATTTAAAAAATACAAATATTTTTTTTCTAAAAAGGAAACTTAGTTCATTTTAAGAGACCCAAGAGTCTTATTTTCTCTTGCATATTTAATATCGCACTTTAATTAAACAAAAACACATTGTATCCAATTACTCGATTAATCGATGGAATTTTCGGTAGAATACTCGATAGCTACAGCCCTATTGCTCACTAAAGCTTCATTTATTCTGTCAAATATACACTAAAACAGTAATACTGTGAAATATTATAGCAATTTAAATGTTTTCATTTATTTTAAAATATAAAAATATTACAAAATAAATGTATCCCTATGGTGGCAAAGCTAAATTTTCAGCAGCCATTACTCCAGTCTTCAGCGCTAATATGCTGATGCTTGGTTATACTGCAATTGGCAAAATCAAAATGTGACAATATGCACTTTTGATGTGAAAAATGAATAGAGAAACATTATTAATCACAATACAGAGTTATTAAGATGGTCACCTGCATATACTATTTCCACCCGGTGTTTCAAATGAGTCTCTCGTAAGCACCTGTGTTCAGCTTTCATTAAGAAAACTAAGGCTAATGGCCATTAACAAAGTTGCATTGGAAAACGTATCAACATCTCTGCTATTACACGTGATAAAGCATTATGAAATCGTATGACTTTAGTCAAGTTTGGTTCAAAATCAGATGGACTTGTGTGTGAAGCCAAATCCAATGTCATTGCTCAAGTGAAGAGAAGTGCTGAGTGAATGGATACATGTTGGTTCATATAAGTATGTGTTTGTATGAGTGAGTGACAGATGGACGGAGAGAGCTCAATAGAGGAAGAGCACAAGAGAAACTGTTGAGGACTTTACCTTCTTGTGAAGAACAGTTGTCTGAGTCATGGCCACTTCAAAGCTGTGAGCTCCAGTCAGCTGTGTTTTCTCCCAAAGTCTCCTTAGCTGCTTAACACACTCATCTTGACAGCACAACACCTCGCTCACTTTACTCTGCACACAGACGTGATACAATGCTAGCTTGCCAAAATACACGCTACTCATAATTAGTGGTGTTTGCTAAGGCAAGAATCACACTGACTGCTGCTCATGGCCAGATAAGATTAACCACTAAAAAAGATTAACCACTCAAAAAGTAATAAAATGAGGAATAAAGAAAAAAGTGGTCAGTCCTTGTAATAGGTAAATAGCTAAACAGGTACAAACACGCACACATTGCCACACAACTAGTGCCACAAAAACCTGTCTGACTGTTACCTGCAGTGCCAGTAGCATGATTTGGATCCAGAGGTGTGGCTGAGGGCTACACAGTGAGAAACAGGACTTCCCGTACAAGCAGTAGTGTCCTTTCAGTGGACAGGAGAAGGACAACTTAGCTACACAGCCACGGTGTGAGTCTGGAGAACAAACACACAGATAAACACAGGAGCATGAATTGCTTATGAATTCCTTTGCCAGAAATGGATATTATAAAATATCCTAAAATAAACTCCCAGCAGCTACATTGCTCCATCTTTTAATACAATAGTGTGGTCCGATTCCAAACCACTGCAGAAGAAACAATTGAGTCAGTAAAACCATCATTTTTTTCATCAGCCTCAGACGTAACGGCAATGGATGGATGACTACCCATCTGATGCATTTGGTCATTTTACATGTTGGTCACATGGTTGGGAGGTTTATGTTATTTATTTATTTGGTTGTGCTATTTGAGACTCTCACTCTCATATATTGGCATTCCCATCAGCCATTCTGAAGCCTATTTCGGTAAACCGGTACTCATAACTGTGTTGTGTGCTCTGTCTAATGATTATACAAAACAATTATAATCAACCTCTCTATAAACATCATTAATCATCTATTCTTTTTGCCCTTTATTGACACTATATGAGTGAGTGAGATGAAGAGTGAAGTTAGTATCGTGTTGCATTTATGTATTTGGGTTTGTATATGTGACCCTGCCAGTTTAGCATAAGCCTGAATGTCCCTCGACTCTCCATATATGTTTATGAAACAACACTTGGAGCATAATTATGCTTTGGTTCTCTATTCTTTTTTTAATGTGACTCAGTGACATGTGGATTATGCATCAACTGTTTAATAAAAGAAAAAAAAAACAAGAAGTGAGAAACTGTAGTTGGGCCTCTTAGAATAATTAAATCCTGATGGGCTGGAGATAAATGAGTGTATTCTTGTAAAAGAAAATGAGTTCACGGAACTGGGAAAATAGAAAAAGACAAGCTTCTTCGAGTCAAAGTAGAATGTGGACAAGCAAATTAAATGTTGGAATTAATGGTGTTGATGTTTCATCTTAGTGATTCAAATCTTTTGACTGTGCTTATTAAAAAGATTCAGTCAGATTAGTTCACTCACTTGTTCAGTGACTCTTTCTGTAGGTTACATCAATATACCAGTAGGTGACAAACAGTGAATGGTTGTTGATATCTTTTTTTTGTTGATATCTCTTAGCATGCCTGATCAAACTATGCAAAATGTTTTAAAAAACATCTTTACGTCTTTTTGCATATTAACCCTCTGAAGTCGATTAACGCGTATACGGGTTATGAGGCATTTTCTCCTGATAACCCAGAAAAGAACTTACATTACACTTTCAATTTTGATCGTACAGATAAGAGCAATACATCAATCGAATCTGTAAAGGGTCTACTTTTTTGTATACAGACATAATAACAACAAAACTTGGTGCATTTATAAAATTAAGATAACAAACAAGGTGTGCTGTCTGCAGCCTTTGTCTGCGCTGATCTTCATTTACAAACACGTCATTAAAATGAACTGTAACTCAGTGAATACTCAACAAAGAGACATGAGAGAGATATCTATTGAAAGCCTGACCTCTACTTTTAAACTAAACAAGTGCCGCCGAAAACAGATATTCTGTGATAAAGTAATCCATATGAAAACAACGCGATGTCCGTTTTTCACGTCTCCCTTCATTATCTCTAATGTGACCACGCCCCACACTGAACGCTCTATTCAGATTTTAACACAATAAATGTTTTTTTGAAGAAAATCAGATTGTTTAAAGGATTTTTGAAGGATTGTGTGACTGGAGTATTGATGCAAAAATTTTAGTTTGAAAGTCAGCTTTGATTGTTTCTAATAAACTGTTTAACTGCACTCCCAAGTGGATAATAAATTATGTTGTGGGATAATTAAATATATTCTAAATAAACTACAAACATAAAAATCTATAGATTTATTTTGTTCTCACATTCTTTCTTGTAACTCCTCCCTCTCAGTGACTCCCTCTCAAATCAATATATTGTTTTCTGTGAGTGAGTAAACAAGATGATTTTCACATAATTTAGAAAGAAAAATTCTAGGCTACAAGCTCCAGTTCTCAAAAGTCCCAGGAACCAATGTTCTCTATGTGTTTTTTTGTCTTATTCAAGTGATTTAACATTTTTCGTTTTTCACTAACCAAGCATAACTTTTTTTTCTTCTCAAAAACACAATCATGTACATACATGCTGCTCACATTATAGCCCAGTTTGTGCTGATTACAGTGAGATTAAACTTTAGCCATTTAGATATTTATAAGAAACTGAAAAAAGCACAAATGTCAGGGCATGACAAAACTTCTCCAGGCCCCAAAAATACCCTTAGACTCCAGAGGGTTAATAATTGATCTAACACTTCGAAACACTTTTTCATGCACTGAAGAGGCATGTTTGTTCAGTGGGTCGAGTCAATGAAATGCCTTTTCACATCCACACTTGAATGCTATTTGCTCACTCTAATAGTGCGCTTCAAAAGGGACTAAATGCTAAAAATAGCATTAAATGACTAGAGCAGAAAACCAGAAAACTGCTGTCTATTGTGAAGTAAGCCAATATATGGTAACAATTATTGACAACAATCAAATACTGTAATGACATTATTAACAAACCTCTCACAAAATCCTCTCTGACAGCTTTACCAAACATGACTATGACAGTAGCTGATCCTCCATGATGTGGTGAGTATGATTGCACTGAATCCTTCACACTGACACACACACAAGCAGACTCACATGTATTCCACTGGTTCAGCAGGTCACCAACGGATCGATTACCTTACAGTTTCTGTTAAATAATGTGAAGAGGAGGCAGAGACCCAGGCCAGTGCAGGGGAGATGTTAAAATAGCTTTGCATCTGGATACCAGAGCCAAGCTGCCCCTCAATCTGTCTTCCACCCTCAGCTGATTTATAGTGTGTCACATTAAGTGCACTAATAGATGATAATAAGTGGTGTTTGAAAAGGCAAGCATCACTCTAACTATTGTTCATACTTATGGATTTGAACAAAACCTTAACTTTATGAATTTAACAAACATGTAACTCATCCTGCACTGCACTATTGATATGAATCAAATTGTGCAACTTTTTTCTAAACTGAACTTCTAGATGCCTGCTGGACAATATAATGGGGGAAAAATGCAATATACTTGAGAATAAGGGGTCAGAGTCAGGACCGCTGACTGCTGAATCTTTTCATATTCTTCATATCGTGTGTGGTGGTTCACAACAGAGACAGAAGTTAGGTGATATTGAAAAACTGATGAGTCATTGATTCATTCTGTCGGGTCTCGGGGCTAATCACCTGTCTTTTTGGTGTGGGTGTGTGTGTGTTGGGATGGTTTGACAGCTCACCGCGTCTGCCTGTTTGTGTTTTCCCCGCCTCCCTTGTTTCCCCGTTGTTAACCTTAATTACTCGCCACCTGTTCTCTATGTCCTTCTAATTTTTTCCCCTTTATTATTCCCTGTGTTTCTCTGTCTATTGTCAGACTGTTGTTATTCATACCAATAGCTCAGATCATCTAGCAGCTCTTTGAACTCACCTTGTCGTGTCTTGTCCTCAGGCTCCAGTGTGTTTAGTTGATTCCTCTGCCCTTGTTCTTACAAGCCTTGAGCTCCTAGTAGCTTCCAGCTGTTCATCCCTCCGGTCCGGCAGTTATACGTACTTCTGTGAAACGTGACTCATCTGCTACTCATCCTGTCACTGCGAGTGAAACCTGTGAAACGTGACTCATCTGCTACTCATCCTGTCACTGCGAGTGTAATCTGTGAACCGTGACTCTTCTCCTCTGTTTCGAATAAAGCCTTGAGTTTACCCGCATCTGAATCCAGCCTGCTCTTCCATGACAGAACAGTCTGACCAGATTATGGATTCAGCTTACCACCTTCTACCCCCATCACCCACGTCACTCCCAAGATAGACCTCCATATTGCTGGCAGTCATCATGAGCGGATTGAACTGTTTATTATTGATTCCCCTAAGGCTCCTTTAATTCTGGGACACCCATGGTTGCACAAGCACAAGCCCCACATTGATTGGGTCAGTAATTCTGTTTTAGCCTGGAGTCAGTCTTGTCACGTGTCATGTTTGGGTGCTGCTTTTTATCCTGTCTCTGTGTCTTGTGTTCCTCAGGAGGATCCCTCTGACCTGACTGGTGTTCCGGCGGAGTACCATGATCTTCGGGCGGTCTTCAGTAAGGCCCGGGCCACCTCGCTACCTCTGCATCGCCCTTACGACTGTGCCATTGATCTCCTCCCGGGCTCTTCTCCGCCTAAGGGTCGTTTATATTCCCTTTCAGGTCCTGAGAGAGAGGCCATGGACAAGTACATACGTGAGTCACTTCAGGCTGGGCTCATCTGCCATTCCTCCTCTCCCGCTGGTGCAGGGTTTTTCTTTGTTCAGAAGAAGGACGGCTCCCTGCGGCCTTGTATTGATTACAGAGGTTTGAATGACATTACTATCAAGAACAGGTACCCCCTACCTTTAATGTCTTCTGCTTTTGAATTATTACAGGGAGCTCGGGTCTTCACCAAGTTAGACCTGCGCAACGCCTACCACTTGGTGCGCATTCGGGAGGGGGATGAGTGGAAGACGGCATTTAACACCCCTTCGGGACACTACGAGTACTTGGTTCTTCCGTTTGGTCTGACCAATGCTCCAGCCGTTTTCCAGGGACTCGTCAACAGCGTGTTGGGTGACATGATTAATCAATTTGTCTTTGTGTATTTGGATGATATTTTGATTTTTTCTTCTTCTCTCCAATTACACACCCAGCATGTCAGACGGGTTCTCCAGCGGTTACTAGAGAACCAGTTGTTTGTCAAGGCGGAGAAGTGCGAATTCCACGCTGAGTCTGTTACGTTCCTTGGCCATATTATTTCTACGGAGGGGATCAAGCCTGATCCCGCTAAGATTGAAGCTGTTGCCCAGTGGCCGGTCCCTGACTCCCGGAAGGCTCTGCAGCGTTTCCTGGGTTTTGCCAACTTCTACCGGCGTTACATCCGGAATTTTGGTCAAACCGCTGCACCGCTGACAGCCTTAACCTCCACTAAGGTGTCCTTCAGGTGAAACCGGGAAGCGCAGGTAGCCTTTGACATTTTAAAGTCCCGTTTTGTCTCTGCACCTGTTCTGATGGTTCCAGATCCGGAGGCCCAGTTCATTGTCGAGGTTGATGCTTCGGATGTTGGGGTTGGCGCAGTTCTATCTCAGCGTTCCCTCCATGATGGGAAGGTCCATCCTTGTGCATTCTTCTCTCGTCGTCTCAGCCCAGCAGAACGTAACTATGACATCGGCAACAGAGAGCTGCTGGCGGTACGATTGGCCTTGGGTGAGTGGCGTCATTGGTTGGAGGGGTCAGCGCAGCCCTTCTTGGTCTGGACGGATCACAAGAACCTTGAATACATCCGTTCGGCCAAGAGGCTGAGCTCGCGTCAGGCCCGCTGGGCGCTCTTCTTTGCCAGATTCAACTTCACCCTCTCGTACCGGCCGGGATCTAAGAACACCAAACCTGATGCCCTCTCTCGCCTGTTCGGTGCTCCGGGGGGGGGAGTTTGCGGCCGAGGCCATCCTTCCTGGGGGGGTGGTGGTCGGGGCTCTCTCGTGGGGTATCGAGCAGCGAGTTGAGGAGGCCGGTCGAGGGGTGCAGGTGCCGGGAGAGTGCCCGGCGGGCAGGTTGCCAGTGCCGGCTGCGTTGCGCTCTGAGGTCCTTGAGTGGGGTCACTCATCCAGGTTAGTCTGCCATCCAGGTATTCGGAGAAAGTTGTCTGCCATCCGACAGCGTTTTTGGTGGCCTACTATGGCCGCAGACAGTTTGTGTTGGCCTGCCCCAAATGTGCCCAAAGTAAGCCTGTCAATCGCCCTCCTGATGGTCTACTGCATTCTCTCCCTATCCCTTCCCGTCCTTGGTCACACATTGCCCTTGATTTCGTCTCTGGGCGAAGGGAAACACTGTAGTTCTCACGGTGGTGGATCGCTTTTCCAAAGCGGTTCATTTTATTCCCCTGTCCAAGCTACCCTCCGCCCGGGAGACCGCCCAACTGGTGGTGGATCACGTCTTCCGTCTCCACGGGTTACCGGTGGATGTGGTTTCTGATAGGGGTCCCCAGTTCGTCTCCCGGTTCTGGAGGGAGTTTTGTAGACAGATTGGGGCCTCTGCAAGTCTGTCATCTGGTTTTCATCCTCAGACCAATGGGCAGTGTGAGCGGGCCAACCAGGATCTAGGAAGAATGCTCCGCTGTCTAGCATCCCACAATCCGAGTTCCTGGTGTCAGCAGCTCTCCTGGGCAGAATACGCCCATAACACCCTTCCTGCGGCCGCGTGAGGTATGTCCCCTTTTGAGTGTGCTGTTGGTTATAATCCACCTCTGTTCCCATCACAGGAACCCGACGCAGCGGTTCCATCCGCCCTGGCTTTCGTCCAGCGCTGCCGTCGCACCTGGGAGAGAGTCAGGAGGATTTTGGTCCAAACCTCTGACAGAACCAAGGCTGCAGCTGATCGTCGCCGGTCCTCTCCTCCTACCTATGTGTTTGGTCAACGGGTTTGGCTCTCTACCAAGGATCTGCCTCTCCGGGCGCCTTCTCGTAAGCTGGCACCCAGATTCATTGGGCCTTTCCGCATCACCAAGGTGGTTAGTCCGGTGGCGATCAGGCTCAAGCTCCCTCCTACTCTTGGTCGGGTTCACCCGGTGTTTCATGTTTCCAGGGTCAAGCCTGTGTTCTCTTCCCCCCTTAATCCTGCTTGCAGTCGCCCCACCCCCCCACCCCCTCGTCTTGTGGATGGATCTCCTACCTATACGGTTAAGAGATTACTCGATGAGCGGCACCGCGGCAGGGGGTTTCAGTATTTTTGGTGTGGGTGTGTGTGTGTTGGGATGGTTTGACAGCTCACCGCGTCTGCCTGTTTGTGTTTTCCCCGCCTCCCTTGTTTCCCCGTTGTTAACCTTAATTACTCGCCACCTGTTCTCTATGTCCTTCTAATTTTTTCCCCTTTATTATTCCCTGTGTTTCTCTGTCTATTGTCAGACTGTTGTTATTCATACCAATTGCTCCGATCATCTAGCAGCTCTTTGAACTCACCTTGTCGTGTCTTGTGCTCAGGCTCCAGTGTGTTTAGTTGATTCCTCTGCCCTTGTTCTTACAAGCCTTGAGCTCCTAGTAGCTTCCAGCTGTTCATCCCTCAGGTCCGGCAGTTATACGTACTTCTGTGAAACGTGACTCATCTGCTACTCATCCTGTCACTGCGAGTGAAACCTGTGAAACGTGACTCATCTGCTACTCATCCTGTCACTGCGAGTGTAATCTGTGAACCGTGACTCTTCTCCTCTGTTTCGAATAAAGCCTTGAGTTTACCCGCATCTGAATCCAGCCTGCTCTTCCGTGACACATTCATTCTACAAATTTGTTCAAACAACTGAATCATTCAGAAACAAATTAAGTCACTGTCTTTAAAGTCACAACATCAATATCAAATTTGGAATTAATATTAAGGAAAAAACTATTCAGGGCAAGAACTGATTTTTCTACAGAATCTGTCAATAAGCAATGTGATACCTAATATTATAATTAACATTAGAATTAGAATTATGTTGTAATTCAAGTTATTATAATAATAAAAAAGCCCTTAAGTATGTTTTAATTTATACTTTGTGACGGCCAAGAAACAAGACAAAAGTGAAATGGGCTGATGGTGCACTAAGTTGCTCAGTGAACAACATCCTATTTGCCAAGTTTAATGGTATTCCAATATGCAACTGGTGTGATTACATTTCTAACATATTTCAAAATATTCCAGGAAAATTGTCTCCTCCAGTTGCTAAAACAACAACAAAAAACTGAACTAGAAGCTGACCTGAAATTCAGTCTTGTATAAACACATTCATGTCCAAATGAATTCCCACATCCAAAGTAATTTCTGGATGAAAGTTCTCCATCTGTACTACTCATAAATGAAAGGTAATTTTTTTATGCGTTACTGTGTGGATTGCTCTAAGATTTGACAGGTTACCTTCAATGACACAGTGCTCAGGTATGGGGATTTGCTTGATCATTTCTGCACAGAAGGTGTTGATTTCTTCCATGTTGTCTCTTAGGTGGATCCAGAGTCGATCTCCCTCCCGGGGATCTCCAGTCGCCACCTTTAGCCCCTCACTGTTTGGAGACGTGTCAGGTTGAGTCTCTGTGAGTTTGTGGTCCTCCTGCAGGGTCTTGAGGGCAGAACCAGTCTCTGAACTAGGAATGGCCACACAGACAGAGAGTTCTGCGCTCAGATCCACCCCTTCTCCCTCTGGACTGCTGTCAGAGTTAATGGATCGTGTGCGTACAGCGTGAAGAGCCAGACTCTTTGACCTAAACATGAGAGAACAGAACACGTCAGTCAATTTATTTTAGGATGTGAGTTATTAAAAGGTGCCATACTCTCTTAGATGTACGTAGTATTCATATTTCTGCAGTGTTGAATTTCTCTAAATCAAATGTAAGACTTTAAGACATGCATAAATAAAATTAATACCATATGTGTATAAAGAAAAATTTGCGCTATTTAAAAACCTTCATCATACATTCTACTACTCCTTTCCATGCGCAAAGATGAGGTTTTTATGTCACAGACAGTTCAAAAAGCTTTATAATCAGAATAACGAATAACAACAAGGCATATCAGTCCAGATATTTGATTGACTATTTGGGTGGATAGCCATTTGTCTATTGGAAGGTCTTTTTCAGCTATTATAAACTTTTAATTTATTTCTAAATTTCCCACGGGTCAGGCCCACCTGTTGAACCTCATCTCTCTGCGCTCGTCTCGTGCTGCCTGACTCAGACTGTGGCTTCTCTGAGGACCAGGAGAAGCACTCTCTTCCTCAAATTCCTCCACCTCATCGCCCATCTTCTGCTCAAAAGCCTGGATCTTCACCTGCAGTTGCTTGTTCTCAGCAAAAATGTCAGAACCAGACTCAGCTTCACACGGCCTGGACAAATCCTGCACATTCTCCTCCTCTCTGATGCACAAAGATGAAGGCAGAGTTCAGAATGGAATACAACTGCACTGCCTAATATATACTGAACAGTATGAACTGCTTACTTTTTAACAGTATTTGAAATAGTACTTACAGTAGGTAACACTTTATTTTACAATTACCTTGTTACACATATTTTATTACTATACTTACTATAGTAACAGTAAATTCTGCATCATTATAATCAAGTACATTAAACCCTAACACTACACTGTAAAAAACTACTTAACTGTGAAATACTCTAAAAATGCTACAATAAAAGACCTGCTAACAAAAACTGTAATAAATCTAACAGGGAGTTTAATATAAAGTAAAATACTGTTAAATTTACAGAAAAAGAACAGTCAGATTATAATTAAGGTTTTATGATACTCATCTTGTTTAATTCATGTTTATTGCAATATTTTAGTGTCATGTGTGTTTTAATTAAGATGTTTTGTATTTTTTTTGTACTACACTGTGTGTCGGGTCTCGGGGCTAATCACCTGCCTTTTTGGTGTGTGTATGTATGTGTGTGTGTGTGTTTGGATGGTTTGAAACCTCACCGCGTCTGCCTGTTTGTGTTTTCCCCGCCTCCCTTGTTTCCCCGTTGTTAACCTTAATTGTTCGCCACCTGTTCTCTATGTCCTTCTAATCTTTTCCCCTTTATTATTCCCTGTGTTTCTCTGTCTATTGTCAGACTGTTGTTACTCGTACCAATAGCTCCGATCTTCTAGCTGCTCTTTGTACTCACCTTGTCGTGTCTTGTCCTCAGGCTCCAGTGTGTTTAGCTGATTTCTCTGCCCTTGTTCTTACAAGCCCAGAGCTCCTAGTAGCTTCCAGCTGTCATCCCTCCAGTCTTGGCGGTTATACGTACTACTGTGGAACATTACTCATCTGCTTTGACTCATCTGCTTCTCATCCTCTCACTACGAGTGAAACCTGTGAAACGTGACTCATCTGCTTCTCATCCTCTCACTACGAGTGAAACCTGTGAAACGTGACTCATCTTCTCTGCCTCCTCTGCTTAAATAAAGCCTTGAGTTTACCCGCATCTGAATCCAGCCTGCTTTCTCCTGACAGAACGGTCTGACCAGATTATGGATTCAGCGGGATCTGATCCGCTTCGCTCGGCTCTCGTTCAACAGGGAGTGTTGTTAGGGCAGCATGCCACCCAGCTCAACACCACCGCGCAGGATGTGGACGTTTTTAGTGCCCGAGTCTCCGAACTCCTCACACGGGTGGACGATCTTCAGCAAGAGGCAACGAGCCGGGGGCCCGGTCCTCACACCGGTATGTCACACGAGTCCGAACCCCATGCCAACAACCCGCCGGTCTACAATGGCGATCCTAACGCCTGTCAAGCGTTTCTCTCACATTGTTCGCTGGTGTTTTCTCTGCAGCCCCGGCGTTACGCAAATGAAGAGACCAAAGTGGCTTACGTCCTTACACTTCTCTCGGGCCGTGCCCGCGAATGGGGAATTGCCGTATGGAGATCGCGGCTCCCTGTTGTGCCACCTTCGCGGATTTCAGTCAAGAGATGGCCAAATTGTTTGATCGCTCTGCTCAGGGTGACGAGGCGGCAGCCCAGTTATCGCGACTGTCACAGGGGAGAAGCTCCCTCACTGACTATGCCATCCAGTTCCAGACTTTAGCTGCGGCATGCGGCCGGTATGAGAGCGCGCTGCGCGCTTGTTTTCTTGAGGGGTTGGATTTCGCCATTTCTGATGAACTCGCGGCCATAGAGCTCCCGTGGGAATTGGATAAACGGATTAATCTCGCACTCCGTATTGAGGGTTGTCTCAGCCGCCGCCGCAAACAACGGCAAACACCCGCCCCGTGGCGCCACCTAGAGTCCTCTTTAGCCAGTTCAGCCGGCCGACAGCCCTCGGAGGAGGAGCCCATGCAGTTGGGTCGTCTACGGCTTACACCACGGCAGAAGCAGGAGCGTCTGTCGTCGGGGGCGTGTCTATACTGCGGCAAGGGAGGCCACTCCACCCTTCAGTGCCCGTTAAAAGCTAGGGCCCACCAGTGAGGCGGAGAGTCCTGGTGGGCATAGTTCTCAGTTCAAGCTCTCCTGCAGCACGCACTCAGCTGCCGTTCCAACTCTCCTTCCAGAGTCGTTCACACACTGGACTCGCCCTTGTGAACTCAGGGGCTGAGGGGAACTTCCTTGATGCTGCCTCTGCTCAACGTTGGAGAATACCGCTTATTGTTTTGGTGTTTGGGTGCTGCTTTTCGTCCTGTCTCTGTGTCTTGTGTTCCTCAGGAGGATCCCTCTGACCTGACTGGTGTTCCGGCGGAGTACCATGATCTTCGGGCGGTCTTCAGTAAGGCCCGGGCCACCTCGCTACCTCCGCATTGCCCCTACGACTGTGCCATTGATCTTCTCCCGGGCTCTTCTCCGCCTAAGGGTCGTTTATATTCCCTTTCAGGTCCTGAGAGAGAGGCCATGGACAAGTACATACGTGAGTCACTTCAGGCTGGGCTCATCCGCCATTCCTCCTCTCCCGCTGGGGCAGGTTTTTTCTTTGTTCAGAAGAAGGACGGCTCCCTGCGCCCCTGTATAGATTACAGAGGTTTGAATGACATTACTATCAAAGACAGGTACCCCTTACCTTTAATGTCTTCTGCTTTTGAATTATTGCAGGGAGCTCGGGTCTTCACCAAGTTAGACCTGCGCAACGCCTACCACTTGGTGCGCATTCGGGAGGGGGATGAGTGGAAGATGGCATTTAACACCCCTTTGGGACACTACGAGTACTTGGTTCTTTCGTTTGGTCTTACCAATGCTCCAGCCATTTTCCAGGGACTCGTCAACAGCTTGTTGGGTGACATGATTAATCAATTTGTCTTTGTGTATTTGGATGATATTTTGATTTTCTCCTCTTCTCTCCAATTACACACCCAGCATGTCAGACGGGTTCTCCAGCGGTTACTAGAAAACCAGTTGTTTGTAAAGGCGGAGAAGTGCGAATTCCACGCTGAGTCAGTTACGTTCCTTGGCCACATTATTTCTACGGAAGGGATCAAGCCTGATCCCGCTAAGATTGAAGCTGTCGCCCAGTGGCCGGTCCCTGACTCTCGGAAGGCTCTGCAGCGTTTCCTGGGTTTTGCCAACTTCTACCGGCGATACATCCGGAATTTTGGTCAGATCGCTGCACCGCTCACAGCCTTAACCTCCACTAAGGTGTCCTTCAGATGGAACCGGGAGGCGCAGGTAGCCTTTGACATTTTAAAGTCCCATTTTGTCTCTGCACCTGTTCTGTTGGTTCCAGATCCGGAGGCCCAGTTCATATTCGAGGTTGATGCTTCGGACGTTGGGGTTGGCGCAGTTCTATCTCAGCATTCCCTCCATGATGGGAAGGTCCATCCTTGTGCATTCTTCTCTCGTCGTCTCAGCCCAGCAGAACGTAACTATGACATCGGCAATAGAGAACTGTTGGTGGTACGATTGGCCTTGGGTGAGTGGCGTCACTGGTTGGAGGGGTCAGTGCAGCCCTTCTTGGTCTGGACGGATCACAAGAACCTTGAATACTTCCGTTCGGCCAAGAGGCTGAGCTCGCGTCAGGCCCGGTGGGTGCTCTTCTTTGCCAGATTCAACTTCACCCTCTCGTACCGGCCGGGATCAAAGAACACCAAGCCCTATGCCCTCTCTCGCCTGTTTGGTGATCCGGGGAGGGAGTTTGCGGCCGAGGCCATCCATCCTGAGGGGGTGGTGATCGGGGCTTTTTTGTGGGGTATCGAGCAGCGAGTTGAGGAGGCGAGGGGTGCAGGTGCCGGGAGAGTGCCCGGCGGGCAGGTTGCCGGTGCCGGCTGCGCTGCGCTCTGAGGTCCTTGAGTGGGGTCACTCATCCAGGTTAGTCTGCCATCCAGGTATTCGGAGAACGTTGTCTGCCATCCGACAGCGCTTCTGGTGGCCTACTATGGTCGCAGATGTTAGACAATTTGTGTTGGCCTGCCCCACATGTGCCCAAAGTAAGCCTGTCAATCGCCCTCCTGATGGTCTACTGCATCCTCTCCCTATCCCTTCCCGTCCTTGGTCACACATTGCCCTTGATTCCGTCTCTGGGCTTCCTCCATCGAAGGGAAACACTGTAGTTCTCATGGTGGTGGATCGCTTTTCCAAAGCAGTTCATTTTATCCCCCTGCCCAAGCTGCCATCCGCCCGGGAGATCGCCCAACTGGTGGTGGATCACGTCTTCCATCTCCACGGGTTACCAGTGGATGTGGTTTCAGATAGGGGTCCTCAGTTCGTCTCCCGGTTCTGGAGGGAATTTTGTAGACAGATTGGGGCCTCTGCAAGTCTGTCTTCAGGTTTTCATCCCCAGACCAATGGGCAGTGTGAGCGGGCCAACCAGGATCTAGGAAGAATGCTCCGCTGTCTAGCATCCAACAATCCGAGTTCCTGGTGCCAGCAGCTCTCCTGGGCAGAATACGCTCATAACACCCTTCCTGTGGCCGCATCAGGTATGTCCCCCTGTGAGTGTGCTGTTGGTTATAATCCACCTCTGTTCCTATCACAGGAACCCGACGCAGCAGTTCCATCCGCCCTGGCTTTCGTCCAGCGCTGTCGTCGCACCTGGGAGAAAGTCAGGAGGATTTTGATCCAAACCTCTGGCAGAACCAAGACTGCAGCTGATCGTCGCCGGTCCTCTCCTCCTGCCTATGTTTGTGGTCAACGGGTTTGGCTTTCTACCAAGGATCTGCCTCTCCGGGCGCCTTCTCGTAAGCTGGCACCCAGATTCATTGGGCCATTCCGCATCACCAAGGTGGTTAGTCCGGTGGCGATCAGGCTCAAGCTCCCTCCTACTCTTGGTCGGGTTCACCCGGTGTTTCATGTTTCCAGGGTCAAGCCTGTATTCTCTTCCCCCCTTAATCCTGCTTGCAGTCGCCCCACCCCCCACCCCCTCGTCTTGTGGATGGATCTCCTACCTATACGGTTAAGAGATTACTCGATGAGCGGCGCTGTGGCAGGGGGTTTCAGTATCTTGTGGTCTGGGAGGGGTATGGTCCAGAGGAGAGGTGTTTTGTTTCCGTCCCGGGACATTTTGGACCGCTCGTTGATTGAGGACTTCCGGCGGCATCGAGGTAGGCCCCTTCCTAGAGCGCCAGGTGACGCTCCTGGGAGGGGGGGTACTGTCGGGTCTCGGGGCTAATCACCTGCCTTTTTGGTATGTGTATGTATGTGTGTGTGTGTGTTTGGATGGTTTGACAGCTCACCGCGTCTGCCTGTTTGTGTTTTCCCCGCCTCCCTTGTTTCCCCGTTGTTAACCTTAATTGTTCGCCACCTGTTTTCTATGTCCTTCTAATTTTTTCCCCCTTTATTATTCCCTGTGTTTCTCTGTCTATTGTCAGACTGTTGTTACTCGTACCAATAGCTCCGATCTTCTAGCTGCTCTTTGTACTCACCTTGTCATGTCTTGTCCTCAGGCTCCAGTGTGTTTAGCTGATTTCTCTGCCCTTGTTCTTACAAGCCCAGAGCTCCTAGTAGCTTCCAGCTGTCATCCCCCCGGGTTGGCGGTTATACGTACTACTGTGGAACATTACTCATCTGCTTTGACTCATCTGCTTCTCATCCTCTCACTACGAGTGAAACCTGTGAAACGTGACTCATCTTCTCTGCCTCCTCTGGTTAAATAAAGCCTTGAGTTTACCCGCATCAGAATCCAGCCTGCTTTCTCCTGACAACTGTGTACCTTCTATATACTAGTATTTACCTCATCTTGAAAAGCTACTTGTAATGAATTCTTCCTCCTATTGATATTAATTGCTTAATTTAGGTTTAATTTACATTTTAATATACAGTTTAAACTGCAGTTTTAATGCAGTTTATTGTCAATAAACAAAAATACAAGACTAATGTCATTGCCACATAATAAAATTGGTTTATTCCAAACATAAAAACAATTTCTTTGTAGTTGAAATAAAGATTTTGGAAAGCAAATTTGGAAAAAAAGATAAGCGAAAACAAAGAGAGAAATAATATAAAAGTAGAAAACGGACAGTTCTATCCTGTCCCTTCTATTATTTGTAAAATAAATAAATCAGTCAATAATAAAAAAGAAATACCTGTATACCTTTACCTCATTGGACTTTTAGAAATTAAACTGCCAAAGCTGAAGAATCAGCTGATGAATTTTGCAACTGTTTAGGCTGGTTAGACAAAGGCCTGTGGATTAGGGAGCTTTTAAGCAGAATTTATTCTTTTATCATAATAAAATGTCAATTACTTCAATAAAACAAATCACCCATGTGGTTTAAAGAATGAATATTAGAACATGTCAAGACTATTTAGGAAATCTAAGCTAGTGACATAACTGGGAAAATTGTGTTTTGTGAATACCTGTTAAGTGTGCTGTCAGCCTCCAGTGTGCGTCCCAGCAGTCGAGCGATGGTGGTGAAACTGTTGCTCATGCGGTAGATGTCTTTTCCTCCGCCACCCAGGATGGAAGTGTAGCGATCGGTCAGGCAGCGAATTTCCAGCAGTAGTGTGTGATGGGCGCTATGCTCCATACTTGCTAACAGTGACACCAGATACTGCAGCGCCCCCCGAGCTTGTACCTGCACACAAGAGGTCAAATGTGTGTGACAGGTGTGACACTGAAGACTGGAATTAAGTCAATTCGAAGGTGAGAATAGACAAAAATTCTTGTCAGGTGATGCGAAAAACATGAACTGGGTGACGCAACTGCAGCAAACTTGCAAAGCTGAATTTGTGTAAAATTTGCATGACACGTTGACGCGCGAGCCAATCAGTGAAGAGCTTATTGACACATCTAGTTGCATCAGAAAATGAAGGAGAGCATTACGTGATTTTTTTTATTCAAGTGACACGAAAAACATCCCGTGAGTAATCTAAAGACATAACACAATGAGAATATTCGCTTTACTTTTTTTACTTTTTAAGAGTCTTCTTTCAAAAACACTTTAAATATCTTACCAACCCCAACATTTTGAACAGTAGTGTATAAAAATAAGTAGTTCCATTTAAGTTAAATTTTTAACAATATGAATTCATATGTTGTAAAACATCAAATAATATAAATTGTATTGTGTAAAAATAATCACTTACTGATTGTTATAACTGATAACATACGGTATTCCTAAACATTTTAACATTTAAATAATTTATACTTTTTAAATTTTAAAAATAATAATTTAACCCTTTCAAAAGGTACTTTATTAAAATGGTGCAGTAATTGTACTGAATGATTAACAGGTACCTCAACGTATACCATCTGTGACCCTGGACCACAAAACTTAAAAGGTCTTAAAGGGATACTCCACCCTAAAATGAAAATGTTATCATTAATCACTTACCCCCATGTCATTCGAACTCATAAAAGCTCCGTTCATCAACACAATTTAAGATATTTTGGAAGAAAACCTGGAGGCTTGAGACTGTCCCATAGACTGCCAAGTAAATAACAGTGTCAAGGTCCATAAAAGGTATGAAAAGTCGTCGTCAGAATACTCCATCTTCCATCAGATGTGCAATCTGGGTTATATGAAGTGAAGGGAACAGTTCTAACCCTAACCGAACAGTTCTAACACTTTTTGAAATCGAAAAAAACAAAAATAATGACTTTATTCAATAATTCCTTTTGTCAACTGTGTTTCCTGTTTGTCACTCCATATCACCATGCTGCGTATGGCTCCTCTGTGTCTTCCGTTCCTTTAGGATGCGCAGTTTCTAAGTTTATTTAGTAGTGATGCACCGAAATGAAAATTCTTGGCCGAAACCGAAAACCGAAAAAGAGAAAACCAAGGCCGAAAACCGAAACCGAAACACCCAAAGAAATTATGCCAATTATTCCATTGCATTTATTGCTATGACCATGTACTAACTTTACTAAAATTAAGACATTGCAATTGCATAAATTAATATTAAAGTTTCAAAGATAATTACAATTACATAAATTATAAAAAACATAAAAATACATAATTACAAATTATGCAATATTTATTAAGCACATTGCAACAATGCACAGTATAAAATAAAATTCAAACTAAAAATGTATCCCACTCATGTGAATATTAAATAATAATGTACAGGCCTACTGGCCTGCAGAAAGGTTTTAAAATGAACTGTTCTCTCATAAAAACAAAGTGCATTTAGGTCAAGTGCATTTGAAATTGTTCTCTGTAGGACTAGAAAGTGCATTACTTCTCCAGTAGGCAAGACTGTTATCACTTCTGGGGATGGGGACTTCAGACAGATAACCATCTAGCTGTTGAGCAGTTGAGCTTGTCATCTGCCTGACATTTGAGAAATATTTGAGAGAGTGTATTTAAATAGGGGCAGGGCATAAATAATTTGTTTTATCAAATTAAAGCAGAAATCTAGCAGAAAATCTAGCAGAAATATGGCTACAATCTGATATTATGTATGTATATGTATATATATATGTGTGTGTGTATATATATATATATATAGGCTACTGTAAATAAAATGTCACATATATAGTAGCCTAAGAACTAGAACAATAGCCAATGTATTATTATTTGAGGCACTTTCTTGCAGAATTTCACTGAAAATATCAGACAACGAGGGTGAATGCCAAGAGACGAGTCTTTTTTCCGCGCTCTGATCTGTCTCCTGCGCTTGGCGCTTCTCGTGCGCGCTGCCTTATTTCCGCATCCAAGTAATGATCTTTATAACGCGGATAAAGCACATTCGCGATGAAGTGCAGAGGATCCGAAAAGATCTCAGTGAGACGTGTGCTAACAGACTCTATAAGACTGTACCTTTCTTTGTTCTCACTTCGTGGTCCGTCTCAATCTCTTTGTTAGGAGACGCTTTAGTGCTGCGAATAAAGGAATAAGAAGAGAGAGAATGTTCTCACTGGTGTGAAGTGAATGTCGCGGGGAGCTCGTGGTCTGCGCTATGCAGGTGCACGTTCAGGTCGCGGTTTCTGTTTGCGTCATCATCACAACATTTCGGCCGTGTTGTTTCGGTGATAAAAGTCTTTCGGCCAAAAACCGAAAATGCTCTTTTGGGCCATTTTCGGCCGAAAATCTTCGGTGGCCGAATATTCGGTGCATCCCTATTATTTAGATTTGATTTGAAATAAAACAGCACATCCTTGTTTAAAAATATCAAAAAATTTCATTATGGGGTGGAGTAACCCTTTAAGTTGCTGGGGTATATTTGTAGCAATAGCCAAAAATACATTGAATGGGTCCAAAATATATTTTTTTCTTCTATGTCAAAAATCATTACGATATTAAGTAAAGATCATGTTCAATGAAGATAAATTTCCTACTGTAAATATGTTAAAACGTAATTTTTTATTAGTAATATGCATTGCTAAGAACTTCATTTGGACAACTATAAAGGTGATTTTCTCAATATTTAGATTTCTTTTTGCACTTTTTTTTTGGTTTTGTGGTCCAGGGTAGTGTTGCACGGTGCACCGATACTTCAAAAGTATCGCGATTCTCGGAAATTAAAAATGTCACGATTCCTAAATTTATTAGTATCTATACTTCAAAGAATGACTGCATCCAGATTTGTAAAAGAGACGTATTTCATGTTGGTGTGTGCAACGCATGCTTCCAGTGCCTATGGACGTCTGTGTTTTTTTCCTCATGCACGCAGCAAAAAAGCACTACAGCGAGATGGCTGCATTAGTGGCTTTACTAAACTGATTTGGCCTTACTAAAATGTGTGCATAATCGCATTAAATAGTTTAAATAAGTTGTTCAGATGAACAAAGCACAAGGTTTTCTTGCATAATTAACATTTTAATTGTTTGGTCAGACAGTTCATATATAATATTCACATTAATCAGGGATTAAACGTGGAGTTATGTTCTGTATGCTAAATATGAAAACAAGCGTATCTGCACAGCACCTATAACTGCACTTTGTATCTGCTGATTGCTGATCGAGATTAACATGCTTGGCTCACTGACCCTGTAGGCTATACTCATTCATTTCATTCATAAACGAGATGTATCAGTTCATTCAACTCGTTCATGAATGAGAATATCTCTCGATCTCGTTTAACAAAGCACATGCTCCGTCAGATCTTGAGTAACTCTTTGACAGGATGAAACAGTCCACAGAGCAGTTCACGAGCTGCTAATAGCGCCGAGCTCGCGCACTGCTGTGGAGGGAAACTTCAGTGAACGAGAAATGAGATAAGAAATGTTACTTTATTTGCGGGCTGGGGTGGGCCAGATAATTTCATAAAAGTGGGACCCGCGGGTTGGAAAAAAACCCGACCCGCACATCACTAGGCTGTATGTGCAAACACAAGTGATACTGTGGCCGCCGGTCCATGACTGGTAGAAAAAGATGACGCTCAATAAAGATGACGCTCACTAAAGCTCACTGGCTGAGTTTTCTCCTCTGAAAGAAAAGGTTGCACAACTGACAGAATAAGTTACAGTTTCTGAGATATGCTCAGAAATTGCTAAATTTTACGCTGCTAAATTTTATTTGCTTTTTTTTTTACTTGAATGCCATTGCTTAAATTGATATTATTTATCTTTTTACATTTAATCTTCTGAGTTCAGAAACATTTTTTAATATAATCGCTGTTCATATTTTTATTCAAAGTTCAGAGACAAGATAAATGTATTACTCTTATGTTTCTTATGATAACTGAGATAATGCTGCTAAATGTTTTCTTTCTTTACCTTGAATGTCATTGCTCTAATTTATTTTTGATATTTTGATATTTCATATTTTGTTCAAATGTTTAATATATCTGCTGTTCATATGTTCATTTATTAGTGTGTTATATGATTAGATTGTTGTCCCGGTTTTAAAATAAAGCACATCAATGATATTTGAGAGTGTGCTTTCCCTTTCAGGAAAAGTATCGAAAAGTATCGAAATCGCAATTCTTGACTAGGTATCGTATCGAAACAATAATTTTGGTATCGTGACAACACTAGTCCAGGGTCACACTTAACATGGTACATTTGAGAAAAACAACATCTTTTTAAACAAACAGTTTATGAGTGGCTTATAAAGCACAAGAAACCTGGAACAGAATTATTGGAAGCATTTAGGACATGCAGTGCAATAAATAATATTTTAAAATATTAAGAAAGGTCCAGAAATAGAGTAAGATCACAGCATGATGAATTCCATGAAAGGAAGTTTCTATAAATGCCCACAACTGGGACTACATTACATCTTGCACAATGGGTGTGGGTCTTGCTGTGGCTGTGAGTATATCGAAACACTATTTTCCATTCCTATTTTAAACTAATATGGGGATCTGATTCAAAACATGTTTTTTGCAAAGTCAGAGTGGTGACTCAAAGCAAAAACTAAATCTAACTGAGAGTGGGGATAATAAATTATCATACTGGCATCAGCAATCGAATTCCCCTTTGAAAACATAAGATTTGTACATTATGATGTACTACAAACGTGTCAGATTCTGGATGTTAAAGATCAAAAACAACCTCTGATATCATATACAGACTGATCTATCGCCCTCCCATGATGACAAATCTCAAGGTCTAAAGAAGCAGTTTATCCATCAATGTGAAAAAAAAATACTTTAAATAATTGCAGTGATTTCCTGTTTCATTAACTCTTGAACATCTTGAACAAGTAAAATACTCTGGATAAACATGCATGCTCATCATATAATGTTTTTGAGTAAATAGACCACAAAATGAGTTTCACATCATTGTCTTGTGTGTGCATGAATACAGTCATGGATACTTTTTAACTATAGAGATAATATCTAAGATCACAATATAGACTTTTTTTTCTAAAATTCTAAGAAAAAATGTCAGAACTGTAAAATATAAACTTAGAATTCTGACTTTTTCCTCAAAATTTATTTATCCCCCCTCCATGGAATAAAAACAATGAGAAAGATTATTGCAAATGTATATTTTACAATTCTGAATTTATATCTCGCAATTCAAACTTTTTTCTCAGAATTGTGAGAAAAGAAAAAGAATTGTGACACAAACTCACAAGAAAAAGTCAAAATTATGATAAAAAGTTGCAATTACTTTTTTTTTTTTTACACAAACAAGCTTCCATAGTTTCTAACTAAATCAAAAACTTAACTTGTGATGAGATGAAAAATGCTGACAAGTGTAATCAATCAATCAGTCAGTCAATCAGTAAAAGTTAATTATGGTAACATTATTGATTTAATCAATAAATCTAAATTAGTTTTTCTCCCCATTACACCTATTTCCACATTTAAATTAATCTGCAATGATCTCAATTCAATCATCAGATGCATCAACCAGGCAATTCCTGCAGAATTCTCTCCACTGGATATTATCTCAACTTCCAAAAACCTTACAAGTTGGTGCTTTGGTGGCAATGACTATATGATTATAGCCTATGATGCCAGGTTCAAGTGTTAGATTTTGCTGAATTAGGTAAGACAGTGGTCGTTATTTATTATTCATGTTGGCTGCCATGCGAATGGAAAACCAAAGCACGCCTGCAGTATGTGCTCTTGAGTCACTTGAATAATAATCAATATAACTTAACTTGGACTTCTGGTATGTGATAGTGGCTCTCTAAATGGGGGTTTCTACAGTCTTACTGTCAGAATTGTTATGCACTCAGATATGCACACTGAATAAATGTTAATCATTACATTGATTCCCTGTAGGCACATTCGAAAATAAGCATTTTTGGTCATACTTAATATAAACTTAATGGTCCTAAAACATTGCTTCTTGTATCCTAAACTCAAACGCTAAATGTACTATTTCAACAGTAAAGTGGGGATATCAGGACAGAGCAATCACAGAATGACAAGATAGAGCTAGTAACAATATAAAGAGTAAATGACGAGGTGCAGTTTCTGTTCAAATTCAGATTCTTGGCATACACAAATGAATTTGACAGGTTGAGAGCATATGCAATCATCTGGTTGTGTTTAAATCTGATACGAGCTTTGGGCCAGAGATCAAGTAAAGAGTGCCAAGAAAAGCCTTGGCCAGCCAACTTTGTCCCACAGACATTGGGCTGAGCTCTGGCTCAATAAACCAACACACTCCATTTTACTGTAATCTCTTCTTACCACCACCACAAATCTGTGTTTGGCCTAATAATTTCATCAAAATTTTCATCACAATTTCATTTTAAAACTATCATAAATTTATATCATATATTTAAAAATTTCATGCAGCAAAACCTTGCACATTTTTCAGTTAAACAGGTCTTAAATTTAAAAACTGGAAATAATGGCTTTAGGGTGTTCACATGTGCAAATACAGTATGCATGTCAGACAGACAGATCTTTCGCAGTGAACTGAATATGCTCTAACGATAATGGAGAAAGACTGGTATTGTTGCATTTTATTGCAGTATTGATTTTGTACCAAAGCAATACTTTTGACATCCCTATTGGTTATGATGCTGCCTTAGTAGCTCACAATATTGAAAAATAAATAAATTACGTGCAAATACTTTAATCTATTTTCTTAACTAAATTTTCAAAAATACCTCAGTGCTGTGATGCACTTGTTTACATGTACATTTTATACACTGACAAAAAAAGAATATAGGATTTACATTAAAGTCATTTTAACTAGTATATTTCACAAATAGTTACAAAGCAATGGCCATGCACATGTAAATAAATGTGAAATTTTGAAGTAGAAAGACTGAAGTAGTACTTTCTTGTAAAACATATTCCAATAATCTTGACTTCAACATGTACAAATGTTTATTTTGCATCTTATGGCATTGTCATTAAAAGTGATTGAATATTACAAAATATTTTGTAAAAAGCTCTCCAGACATGTCATCATTCTTTTTAGGTATATCATCAAGGCAAAAATGCTTGAAATAGCTCTGGTAACACTACAGCTGTGGCTTCTAAATGTTTGTGTTCGGAGCACTTAAAACTTAAAGAGATATGTGAATAGGACTTCAACAGTCAGTGTTCATATAAACAGAACTTGAGAAACTGAAATTGGACTGGATTCATTGTGAAAATCAGTGCAAAAAACATGCTTAGTGTTGTTGTAGAACAACAAAAAACAATGCTTGTCTAAGGAGAGCAGCATGAGTGCTGAAGGTAGAGGAGATCTGTCTCAGCACTGTTCTGTAATTACAGACTAAAGCTTTTAGGCTGTGAATTACAGTGACTGATTTGTTCTTCTGTATGACTCAGTTAAGAGTCAGCTGAAATTCAAACTGAACTAATCAGAACAACAACCTTTTCCCTTTGATGGGGCACAAATGATTCCACCTGCTTCAAAACTGTACACCTCATAACTGTATTATCATGTGTCTCAAAAGGATAGTTCATCCAAAAATGAATATTATGTCATAATTTATGTCTTCCTGATGTGGTTCCAAATTTGTATGACTATTTCTTCTGTGGAAATATGACGTATTGCAGGACAACCACTATAATCTTTTTTTAATTCAATTACATCCAAAAAAGAGGCACCCTGGACATTCTGCATTATATTTTTTGATGAGTTGCACAAAATGACATGAGGATGAAGTAATGATGACAACTTTTATTGTAGGACTTAGAACAATTCTATGTTAGAACATCAGTGCGTACCTGCATTTTGTTTTTAGGTACATTAAAAAATAAGGGGTGAAATATTTTATGCATATATACAGTACATTAGTGATTAACCAAATTATTATTGTTGTTTTTACCAAAACACTGAAATCCAAACTGAAAGTTTTAATTTAGCTGAAAAGTAAAACCAGAAATTAACACAAAGAAAACTAACTTTTTGGTCCTTTTTCTTTTTTTCAGCTGAATATTTTTGGTTTCCAAAATGTGAGTGCATCACTAATACAAATATATTTTGAGCTGTCAATCGATTTAAATGTTTAATCTAATTAATTACATGCTATGGCGATTAATCACATATCAATCACACATCATATCTGGCTGAGAAATTACCTACAAAAGATACTTTAAAATCCCATGAGAAAAGCATTAAATAAATATTTCAAAAAGTAGCTTGAGTAAGAAAAGTTAAATTTGTATTCATTTAATTTAATCTTAATAGGAAAATAAAACTGTCTTGTCATGTCTTAATGAGTAGCCTTAGTCAGTGAGTCATTAATTCATTCATTTGATTCATTTAAACGACTGATTCATTCAGGAAATTCCATCCCCTGCATCCCAGTGTTCATACTATACATCCTAAATAGTATGTGAGATTAAAATATGTGTGTCCCAAAGCATAGTATTTTGAAAAGAGTATGCCACAAGTCCCCGGATGGTCTACTCTTCCAGGTCCATTTTTGAAGCGTGGATCCATGCACACTCTAATGGCTAATACTGCCCACAATCCACTGCACTTTGGTGAAGGATTCGGTCCAGAACTACAAACACGAACAGAATGCGTTAAAAAACTACAAACATGGCAGATGTGCAAGGAAGTTCAATTAAATTAAATGTGGCGAGTGTTAACTGTGACAAGATGATTTACAAGGCAGTTTACAGTTACATGATGTGTGTAACTATGCTACAGAGCAGTCCGTTAAAGACACAGTTGTGTGAAGTGATAGTATGTCCCAAAGATTGCATACTCTTGTGTACTTTTTCTACACCAAAAGAGCACATACTTTAAGGTTGTAGTATAAGTAGACACATTGGGACACAGCGATTCTTTTTAAAAGGGCCACTGTGTCATTTGTTCACCCGATTCGTTCAAAATGCAATTTCATTCAGAAATTGTGTGTTGTTTAGAGATGCAACTCTGCTCTGCTGTTGCTTTAATAGGTAATATTTGTGTCGGCAAAATTGAGCAAAACAGATAATGGGCCCTATTTTAATGATCTAAATGCAAAGTGTAAGGCGCACGGCGCAGGTGCACTCAGGGCGTGTCCAAATCCACTTTTGCTATTTTAATGATGGAAAAACAGTCCGTGCGCCACGGCGCATTTTTGGAATGGGTTGTCCCTATTCTCTTAATGAGTAATGGGCGTAAGGTTCAATACACCAATCAGAGTGTCATCTCCCATTCCCTTTAAGAGCGAGATGCGCTCGGGCCAGGGAGGATCGCTATTTACACGGCGGAATTTGTTGGCGGAAACGCTACGGGACATGCATGAATCCATCAAAGCTCCGCACGTTGAGTCAGTTAATATATATGTGTGTGTATTGCACGATTGTTCAATTAATTAGCCAATTTCATTCATCATTATAAGTAGTAATAGGCTGAATTGCAAATAGGTAGCCTAATTCTAATACACGCAATGACTATCCATCATTACATTTTTATATTTATGTAGCCTACACAATAATATTCTTTTACACTTTTGTTTTTAATATTTGGCATGTTTGTGTAATGCGCATGCCTGTTTGTAATAAGCAAAGTCTATGCGCACTGTGGATCCGCCCAGAGGCACATTTTCTACCAACGCGCTCTTTAAATAACAAAAAAATATTGCGGCATTGACTTTAGACTAGGTTTGAGTTGGTCTATGGCTCAGTCTATTTTCAGCTCCATAACCTGTTAACCTGACCCACAGGGACTCACAGCTGAAAGTGCTCTACCTAACTTAAAATTGTAACGGTTTCCTACTTCAGTGTGTTACAAATATAATTTTGGTGTCGTTGGAAAGAAGAATCTTTGGGCTTTACTTTTTATCAACCAGATTTGATAATGCTCAAAAATATGAAAAGTTATAGACACTGAAGTGCCTTGAATTTTTTTATACCACACTTAAATATTTTTTTATTTGATATAAAAATACATGAAATCAGTCCTGGAGCAATTTAGAAAAAATAATGGGTTGATAGTCACATGTCTCATGAGTTTCTATTTCAAATCTGAATAAGATATTGTGAGACGTGGTGAAAAATCACTCGACAAGTTTTGGCTTCGTGAACAACAAAAGGCCCTGGAGGGTGGATTTTATTTACAATAATAATAAGTGCAGGGTGGCAAGCCGTTGCGTGGAGGCTGGTGCTCACGGTGCCCTTCAGTGCTCAATCCAAGTGAAAGTGGGCATCCAAACGTGCTCCAAAGTGGGTGGGCTGTCGGTCACTCGCTGCTTTCTGGAGAGAAATGAGAGAAAGGGTTAGTCCAGCTTGCATTCGGCTCGAGACCAGTGTCTCTCGTCTGCTCAGCATGTGCTGCTTAAGAGCCGTGTTCTGATGAGGTACAGGTGTGACCGATCAGCCGGCGGTGAGGACATGCAGGTGTATGCTGTTGGTTGCCAGGGCGACGCTAATTCCTCCTAGGACGCTCGTCACATTCCCCCCCCAAGCGTCGTTTTGGTCCTGCGAACAAATGGGGAAAGTAGGGGTAAAGTCAGGGGAGGGTGGGGAATGACCCCCGACAGACCTGCATAAGCTGTCCAGATTCGTGAGAGGCCATCCGCATTCGCGTTGGCGGCCCCGGCCCGATGGCGCACCTCAAAGTGGAAGTCCTGGAGCGCTAAGAACCAGCGAGTCACCCTGGCATTGGTGTCCTTGGCGCGGGCCATCCACTGTAGGGGCGCGTGGTCGGTTACCAGGGTGAACTTGCGTCCTAGGAGGTAGTACTTGATGGCCAGGGCCTCCTTCTCCACGACGGCGTAGTTCCTCTCGGCCGGGGACAGCTTCCTGCTGATGTAGATGACCGGATGCTCCTCGCCTTCCTGGATTTGTCACAGGACTGCTCCCAGTCCTGTGTCGGAGGCATCCGTCTGCAGCAGGAAGGGGCAGCTGAAGTCCGGAGCGCGAAGGACAGGTGGGGACGTGAGCACTGTCTTGACCTGGGCGAAGGCCTCTTCCGCCGATGGTGTCCAGCATACTTTCTCTGGCTGCCCCTTCCTGGTCAGGTCTGTCAGGGGGGCGGCTAAAGAGGAAGTTGGGGATAAAACATCGGTAATGACCCGCCAACCCCAAGAAGGCTCGTACCTGGGTCTTCGTCCGGGGCCTCGGGGCGGAGTGGATGGCCTCTACCTTTTTCTCCTGTGGCCGGATGAGACCTCGGCCGACTTGGAAGCCCAGGTACTTGGCCTCAGAGAGGGCTAGGTGGCATTTTTGGGGGTTGGTGGTGAGTCCAGCCCACCGGAGCTCCAAGAGCACCCTCCGCAGACAATCCAGATGTTCCTCCCATGCCTCCGAGTGGATCACGACGTCATCCCGTGTAGGCCGAAGGGGAGGGGATTCGGTACTGCCAATGGCCACTGGGGGTTGAGAAGGCAGTCTTCGGCTTGGCGGCCTCGGAGAGCTGTACCTGCCAATAGCCCTTGGTGAGGTACAGGGTACTGATGTACCGGGCCCTTCCCAGGCGGTCCAGCAGTTCGTCGACCCGAGGCATGGGGTACCCGTCGAACTCGGAGACTTCGTTCAGGTGGCGGAAGTCATTACAAAAGCGGAGGGTGCCATCCGGCTTTGGGACCATCACAATGGGGCTGGACCACGGACTACAGGATGGCTCTATTACCCCCAACTTCAGCATTTGTTGGACCTCTTCCTCAATAGCTTGCAGACGAGCTTCCGGGACACGGTAGGGCCGTTGCCTGACGATGACTCCTGGGGGTGTCCTAATGTCGTGCTGTAGCACGTTGGTCTGCCGGGGCTGGGAGGAGAACACATCCTGGAACTGACTGACCAGGTGCTGCAGCTCCGTCTTCTGGGCAGCCGAGAGATGGGGGTTGGCGTCCACAACCACGGGAGGCTCAGGGCAGCTACTTGGTCCCAGGTCCCCACCCACTTTTTCAGGAGGTTGATGTGATAGAGTTGCTCCGTCTGCCGCTGTCCCGGCTGTCTCAGTCGGTATGTGACTGGTCCAATCCTCTCCGCCACTGAGTAGGGCCCTTTCCAGGAGGCCAGGAACTTGCAGGCGGAGCTGGGGACCAGGACCATGACGCGGTCTCCGGGTTGGAACTCACGTGGTTGGGCTGCCCGGTCGTAGTGACGTCGCTGTGAGGCCAGGCCCCTTGGGGTAACGAAATGGTGATTCTTCGGGCTGGTACTTGGCGAGTGTCTCCATGTACACAGGTAATTGGGAGGAAGCTTTTCTGGCTGCTTCGAGGGGTGCACAACTGCGACTGGATGAGGGTGACCGCACTGCCTGAGTCCAGCAGGGCCTGGAAACGTTTCCCTTCCACCGTCACCTCTGCTTCGGTGAGTCCACGAGTTCCTGGGTGTTGGCAGGGTTCCTCATTCCAACCGCTTGCCGATGGGCGCGGGATAATGTGCGGAGGAGGCGATCGACCACCACTCGCTCTGCTACCTGTGCTGCAGTGGGGCTTCCTTCCAGCAGCCAGTGTTGAGCGATGTGGCTGAGCTTGGCTGCCTGGGCCCGGGCTGGCACATGAGGCTTAAATTCTCAAAGACCTGTAGGAAGGCTTCCACATCGTCATCCGCAGTCATTTTCGGTAACAGGCGGGTGGCTTGGGCGCGAGGTACGGACGGCGGCGAGTTCTTCCTCCGTCCTGCCCTGCCGAGTGGCGAGGTGTTCTACAATATGCTGCTGGCGGATGCTCACTTCCGTCGTGGGACCGAGCGCGCCTCTTTCCACGGTGCTGGGGCGTGCAAACATGGAAGAGAAAAAAAAAGGAAGAGGAAGAATTAAGGGGTGGGGCGGTGAACTTGCTGGTGATTCTTCACCGATCTGCCCGCATTCTCCACCACTGTGACGTGGTGAAGAATCACTCGACAAGTTTTGGCTTCGTGAACAACAAAAGGCCCCGGAAGGTGGATTTTATTTACAATAATAATAGGTGCAGGGTGGCAAGACGGTGCGTGGAGGCTGGTGTTCACGGTGCCCTTCAGTGCTCAATCCAAGTGAAAGTGGGTGTCCAAACGTGCTCCATAGTCGGTGGGCTGTCGGTCACTCGCTGCTTTCTGGAGAGAAATGAGACAAAGGGTTAGTCCAGCGTGCATTCGGCTCGAGACCAGTGTCTCTCGTCTGCTCAGCATGTGCTGCTTAAGAGCTGTGTTCTGATGAGGTGCAGCTGTGACCGATCAGCCGGCGGTGAGGACGTGCAGGTGTATGCCGTTGGTTGCCAGGGTGACGCTGATTCCTCCTAGGACGCTCGTCACAATATCATGAAAAATTAGACTCCGGCAAATATTTTTATGAGACTATGTCTAGACCCCCCCCCCCCCCAAATATAAAAGTATTTACCAACTGTACTGAAGGCTTCTACAAATTATGTAGTCATTAAACATACTACTGCATAGCTTTTTTTTCAATTATAAAACACTAGACAGAAACTTAGACATCATATAAGTGATTTATTTGAGCACTAGAAAAATACAATAAGAATAATTTAAGAAAAATAAATAAATAAAATAAAAAATGTTTAACTTTGTATGCCAATTACAGAACATCCTGAGATTGATAGAAATACAGCATTTACAATGAATTACGATGCAAATAAGTGTTGATGTGCTGATGGCCACTTATACAGATGGTAATAACACAAATGCGCTATAAAGTAAATAATCCACTCTCTATTCATATAGACGCGTTCACTTTGATAGCCGTGATCATACAGTAATAGCGAGCTGATTTGAGCTGATTTGCACTCAAACAGACCGTAATCATGCAGATACATTCACATTGAACATAAAACACACTCTCACATATATAAAAACTGTTGAAAAATAAAACAAATAAAGAAAAAGGCGATTGCTATAAGTTCCACCTCCATCAGCTGACGGGTGCGTCAGAACGCGTCACAAGCCGTCATGAGAGAGTGCCAGAATTCAATACTATCTTTCGCCTATCTTTCATTCACTTTTTTTTGTGGATCGTCTCATTCTGTTTGTGACACTGTACGCTGCAAAACCATGCTGTTTTTTTACTACCAAAATGCAGTTTCTTAGCTATTCCATAACGGATACAAACAGTTCTGTCACTGTAGAACTGAAACGTAAACAAAGTAATTATGAATTATGATTATGATCCATATTACAACGTTATTGCTTAGTTGGACCAAACGTGCTCCATGAGATGTTGTTCAGTGGACCCTTACCTTTCTAACTAAACTGGGATTTACAGCTGTGGATGTGTTTATGACTCCTTATTACGACGAATTTGGTATGTACTGCGTTTCCATTATTCATGTTTTGATGTGTACTGCTTACACAAATGTAGCAAATACAGTCTTTATAAGCTTTCCATTGAAAAACAGCGATCTGTCGTCGATGCTTAAGGCTTAGATCTTTATAATGATATATAGTTTGTCTAGATTAAATTTGTCCCGTTTTATTTCATCTATTCGTAAACACTGACATGTGCGAGTTGATGGGGTGTTGAGGACGCGGGCGTTAGGGTGCAGGTTAACAGGTTAAAATAGCAATGCTATGCGCAATGCGCCTGAACACACCTCTTTTTTGCAAATGGCGCCGGACTGAAACTAGCAAACACACTTGCGCTGCGCCTTGCGTCGGGTGTATGATAGGGCCCATTGTGTCTAAGGCATAATGCGGTGCTATAAGGCACAAAAACAACACTCATGAGATACTGCATTCATTGCTGTTGTGACATTGCTGAACTACATCATATCATATTAATATGGGACATTTTTGGCCCAATCTCTTGAAACTGAAGGGCATATAACTGCATTATATAGGCTCCATCATGAAGTGAGTTGTTGCTCTGCATCATGTTTCTCACCAATCAACTGTGTGTTGAACTTGAAGCCAGGTTGTTAAACATTTCATGAAACTGAAAATCTTTATCCACTCCTTATAGTCTCCTGGTCCACATTGCATTGATCCAAAATACATTTATCCACCAAAAGTGTCTTTCTAGAAAACAAAATATTTTCTTACAACCTTAGGTGAATTCTTCTGATACATCATGAAATGCAATTGGAACAGGCTAACGGGTGCATTAGAGCTAACATTATCACCAAGCTAAGACTTTTTATAAAATGAATAGTTTTTACTCAAATCTGACTTCAATTCAGCATTGAGTAATTGCATTTGTAATAATTTATTTATAATTTTACAGCTTGGCATGTATCATGAAATCTTTCTTTATTGTTAAGGAAACACCCCAAATCTCATTAAAATAACATACAAACTATATACTATTGTAATTGTGTGTTAAATATAACGCCCTGTGAAATCTGTTTTATTTTTCCCCAAAATTCTATTTTTTTCTAGAATCCTTTTTAATGGTTAAATTACATTTTACTATCAAAAAGCATGTCTAATTAATTAAAATCATGGAACTTATACAATGTCACATAAGTTTATTTAAAGTTTGACAAAAATTACATGTTTAGGGCACAATGAACTATTTTCTTTTCTTTCACCATATGTTACTTGAATGCATAACAACAACTTAATTTCTTCACAGTTATTCTTAAAATACCTTATTAAATGTTTTACTTTTCCTCAGAAATTTTGTTGTGTATCTGATTATCAAATGAAGGCATAAAACATCAATTTATCTTTAAATTATTGAACATTAAATTCTATCTTTTGTCAAACAAAGGGCATTCACTATTAAAATTAAAACATGGAAGAAATGTTGTGTGATCATTCCTTAAAAAATAAAGTTGTAATAATTTTAGTAGTAGTAGTATGTACATTATGCTGAACAAAAGTCATATATTTCTACTGCAATGTATACAAGGTAAACCAGACTTTTATTTTGACTGGTTTGAATGGGCAGACTGGGTCAGACAATTTACTCAACCATTCATGCGAGTCTGGGATGGAACTATGTTTATCCAACTAATAACAGACAAGGAAAGTGTTTTTAAAAAACTTAATTAAACTTTTGGTCCTGCTAGTGGTGCAGAAATGACAAGCAAAACATTTTTTATTACACCTGGCAGTTTCTGCATCTGAAGTCAAACTGGGTTCTTTCTATGAGGGTGAACATTTATTTTTTACTTAAACGGACTTAAAAACCTCCAATTAGCTGCTTTACACGCAACACATTTCCTAACTCCCTGTGAAATGTGGCCAATGAGTCAAGTTTTCAATTAAATACCAAATGAACAAGTTTTTGGTTTTTAAGCTTTGAGAATAAATATTTTGGGAAACATTCCTCCTTTATTGCACATCTCTGGATGGACATCAATTATTTCTAATAGCGGATTGCTATTCTACGTGTTTTAATGGACGTTGGGGGCCTGCATTCCCATTTAAGCTTTATATGTGAGTTACCCATCAAGAGTGATTAAAGCTTCTGGCTGTTTAAATTTAAACTGCAGTCTGGATGCTTAGTGTGCATTTCATGAATAGCTGGCTAAGATGCAGGTAATCACAACTCTTACCACAGCTGGATGCTTTTCGTCCATTTTCTAAATGTTTATATTTCTTAATTATTTCAGCTGATGATGTTAGAAAATAAATGATTGGCCTTTTTCTGCACTTTGGTAAATCTAATCTCTACAGTTTTTTTTCTCATTTTCACAAACACATAGTTTAAATTATTTTTTAACATGCCAAACAAACTTGCTCAGGTTCTCTGTACTAATTTCTATCTTTTTGTGAAAGTGTAATTTAAGTTCTTTTCTGGGTTATCAGGAGAAAATGCCTCATCACGTGTATCGACTCCGACTTAATCGACTCCAGAGGGTTAATATCATCACCACAGAAAATTATTTTGACTTGTGCTTTTGGAAAATTGTGTTTACACAATGAAAGACTAAAAGCTAAAATCCAAAGCTTCTATTTTATAAAGAACTTGGGATTCATTATTATAATCTTTACGTGGGTTGTGCATCTGCACCACAGATTATACATCTTGGAAGTATGACCCAAATAAGAATTTTCCCTGGAAAATGTGAACATTTAAGTAAAATGTCTGCCACTTTTGTTCTGACCAACTGAGAAAAAAAGCATTGAAATACAATGTGCAACCAATGGTGATTAAATCTGAGGGAGTTGTGGCCTAGTGGTTAGAGAGTATGACTCCTAACCCTAGGGTTGTGGGTTCGAGTCTTGGGCCAGCAATACCACGACTGAGGTGCCCTTGAGCAAGGCACCGAACCCCCAACTGCTCCCCAGGTACTGCAACATAAATGGCTGCCCACTGCTCTGGGTGTGTGTTCACAGTGTGTGTGTTCGTTCACTGCTGTATGAGTGCACTTTAGATGGGTTAAATGCAGAGCACAAATTCTGAGTATGGGTCACCATACTTGGCTGAATGTCACGTCACTTTTTTTTAAATATATATATATAACACGGACTGTGACACAACAGTCGGGATAATTAATATGTACGCCTCCAAGAATTTGCATATGCCAGCCCATGTTCGAGGCTAGGCGGAACTGCGCAGCCAAATCATCTGAAGTTTCTGCAGGTGAAGAAACAAGCAAGGATCATAGGGAAAATGGCTATAAATTGATATAAATTTTATGTTCCAGGCTGTGCAGGGGATGTGAGGACTTTTCATACCCTTCCCACAGAAAAGAAATGTCAACAGGCTTGGTATATCTATAATCGGATTCTGCAACAGTTTTATTCGAAGTTGTTAGTTTGCTCTGCCCATTTCACCACAGACAGTTTTTCTAACCTGGGACAATATCAAGCATGCTTCTCTCAGCGTCTCAGACTGAAGAAGGGGGCAATTTCAACTATTTTCCCGCAAGCGGTAAGTAGTGATTTTATTAACGATAATTTATACTGTTATGTAGATCCAGTGCAAGATTCTAGTACAGTAACAAATAGCAAACTCCAAGTAACTAGCATACATTACTAAATAGTATGACAAAGTATTTACGCTGAGGTTAATATTTCTTGCCTGTGTTGTCATATAAATCTACAAAGTACTACTGTAGTATGACGAGCGTCCCTGTTCCACATCAGCATCACCCTGGTAATTCACGAGGAGCAGCGGCTTGAGGCTCATCACGGGCTGATCACCCGCACCTGCCTCTCATCAGCCAGGCCTCATATAAACAGCGTGCACTCAGGAAAAGGGTGAGAAGCCTCTCCACGAGCTAGCATACTGACTCTCCTCTCTTCCTTCCAGAAAGCAGCCTGTGACCGGAAGACATTGCCAGAAGCACTCCACCGACTCACCTGCACCTGGACCCGAGTGAGAGCACCCTTGCACGCCGAATCACCGCCATCACCCCCGCAACCCTTCACTTTATAATAAAATCCACCCTCCGGGGCTTTACACTTGAGTTTGCTCCTGTGTATTCCTTCCACCCCGCCACACTGGTGGAGAATGCGGGCATAACTGTGGAAGAAATACAAATCTGCGATTTCCCCAGCAACTCACATTCCTTCTTGTTTTTTCGAACCTCCAGGATGGAAGGAATCCTCCAGCGACTAACGGAGGTCAGCATCCACCAGCAACAGATCACGGAACACCTAGCCGCTCGAGTGGACCAGACCAAGCGGGAACTCGGCAAGCTGCGGGGCCGCTCAACGCGTTCCACTGCCCGATCTAGAGCGAAAGTGTCCCAGCTACTGCCCAAGATGACCGCTGATGAAGATATAGAGGCCTTTCTCCAAATGTTCGAAAACACAGCCGGCCAGGAGGGCTAGGAGAGCGATGACTGGGCACGGTTGGTCGACCCTCTCCTCACCGGCGAAGCTCAGCGGGCCTTCTTCACCCTGCCGACGGAAGTGGCAAACGATTACGGCGAGCTAAAAAAGGAAATCCTGTCCCGGCTGGGGCTCTTCGGTCTGCGCTGCCCACCAGCGCCTGCGAAGAGCCCACGGCTGCCCAAGTTGTAGAGCGCGTCGTCGTGGACCGATTCCTCCGGGCCCTTCCCCGGACTCACCGGCAAGCGGTTGGGATGCGGAACCCTCCACTATAACCGAGCTCGTCGAGGCGGTGGAACTGGCGGATGCTGCCCAACAACAGGACACCGGGGAGCAGTCGAGGCTGTTTCCCCGGAGGGTGGTCCAGGGGCGGCGCACGCCGGAGGGCACCTTGTGACCAGTAGCCAGGCCGGCGGCTCCCTCCCCGAAGGACGAGTCGATGCCCACAGCGGACCCTGCATCTCCTGCGCGGACGTGGCTGGCGGGATGTATCGTACACCGCGACCTGCCCACGGGGGCGCCAGAGGCGGAGGTGAAAATTAACGGTCATCCAGTCCAAGCCCTCCTTGACTCCGGCAGCGCAGTGAGCTTGGTGCAATCTCGCATCCTCACGCCACGCAGAGAAAAAAAAGCTACCTGCCCCATCACCTGCGTGCACGGAGAGCACATGCCATGTCCCGACCCGGAGAGTGACGATCTCCGCTTTCCCGGGCGCCTGGCCCCTTGAAGTGGGCGTGCTGAAGGATCTGACCATCCCCCTCCTTCTTGGCCGAGACTGGCTGGGGTTCGACCGCCTCCTGGTCGCCGCCAAACAGCCCGCCGCCACGAAGGGGAGTCGCCCCAAGAAAAGGCCAGGGAGAGGAACCCGTCAGCGGCCAGCCCTACTGGCCTCGGACAGCGGGAGAGATGGTGAATCCCCGGTTGTTGAAACTAACCTCTACCATTATCTGTTCCAACAGGTGAATGGAGGAGGCTCATTTGCCCAAGAACAACGCGAGGATGATCGTCTCAAGCATTGCTGGTCCCAAGTGCACATGGTGGACGGAAAGGAACTAAAACCGGGGCCCCATCCTCTCCTGCACTTCATCATCCAAAATGACCTACTCTACTGTGTTGCACAGCGAAGGGGGGAGGAAAAAACTTTATTAGTGGTATCCCGGACGAAGACGGAAACAGTGCTAGAGTTGGCTCACTCGCACCCCCTGGCGGGCCAACTCGGGGCCGAAAATACCCCTCACCGGGTTAGGGATCGCTTCCATTGGCCCGGGCTGGAAGCAGAAGTCAAACGTTTCTGCCAGGCTTGCCCAATCTGCCAGAAGACGTCCCCACGGAAACCTCCCCCCAGCCCGCTGATTCCACTGCCCATCATTGGGGTGCCCCTCAAACGCATCGGGATGGACCTCGTAGGGCCGTTGCCTAAGTCTGCCCGCGGCCACGAACACATTTTGATGATTGTGGACTATGCCACCCGGTACACCGAAGCTGTGCCCCTCCGTAAGGCTACTGCCAAGACCATCGCCCGCGAACTTATCCTGCCCTTCAGCCGGGTGGGCATCCCTGCGGAGATACTGACCGACCAGGGGACCCCCTTCATGTCCCGCCTAATGGCTGACCTGTGCAAACTCCTCCAGGTAAAGCAGTTAAAAACCTCTGTTTATCACCCCCAGACTGACGGCCTTGTGGAATGATTCAACCAAACCCTCAAGCATATGCTAAAGCGGAGACAGGCGCGACTGGGACCTCATGCTCCCCTACGTGTTGTTCGGCATTCGAGAGGTCCCTCAGGCATCCACGGGCTTCACCCCCTTTGAGTTGCTGTTCGGGCGCCAGCCTCGGGGACTGTTAGATATCGCGAGGGAAGCATGGGAACAACAGCCGGCCCCCCACCGCTCCGTCATTGAACACGTGAAGGCGATGAGGGAAAGAATCGACCGGGTCATGCCATTGGTCCGGGAACACCTCGCCAGGGCACAGCAAGCGCAGCAGCGGCACTATGACCAGGCCGCCCAGCACCGCGAGTTCCAGCCTGGAGACCGGGTAATGGTTCTCATCCCCAACTCCGCCTGCAAGTTCCTGGCCAGCTGGCAGGGCCCATACACCGTCGCTGAGAGGTTGCAGACCAACAACATAATAGACATACAGCTGGTGCAGGTACTTCAGCTGCAGACTATGGATAACATACTCTTGTTATGTATAACTATGTCAAACTTGCAATTATACTGTTTTTAAATGTCATGTAAGCAGTTGTGTTTCTACTAAGAGTAATGTGGTAGGGGGAAGCTACCACGTGGAGAAGGAGGGCCTTAGAAGAAGCTTGGACCTCCTGGAGGAAAGCGGTATAAAGTTGGACTGCATTGTTACTGAACCTGACCGTTTTCATTCACACGCATTCTGACCCAGCGTTCCCGCTGTCTCAACATGAACAAAGGTTGTCTAAGGACCATAGCAAGTGGTTTCATCCAGGTGTGTAACCTCAATGTGTTATTTGCCAAGTAAACAGTAAAAACCATGTTATGTTAATCCTACAATATTCATGTGTTTTATAAATAACACACACTGATTTCCCCCAAGGTTCAACAGCACTGAATAGGCTTCATAGGGTCCTGATAAACAAGAGAGTCCTTTGAGATGCAGATAAGTTGAGCCCACATTACCAGACATCAACTGTGGAGTCATTTCAAAAAGTCATCTTGTACTTTGCACCTAAAAATGTTGTCTTCCCCTTCATTGGAATACTATGCAGGTATGTCTTCTCCCTCAAAACTTGAACATAGATCAGAACACAACACATAAACAGTTATGTTTGAATGGGGGCATACTATTGTTTTCTGTCTTGGCAAACTGGTTTTCACAACCAAAATGCAGTGTAGTGCCTTTCAGTTAGAGGTTACAGTTTAAAGAATGGTATATATTTACTATATTAGTATATAAGTGCTATTTTTAATAATTTCACAATTTTAATGATAAATAAAAAAGTTGATTTATTCACTATGACAATATGAACAATTTTTGTTTGTTTGTCTTATCCTTTAGGTTGTACCTTGCAGCGATGCACTTCAATGAGAATGCTGTCCAGCCACAATTGACAACATCTAAAGGGAAACTTGTGTACAGCTTCTCTTTCCAAAGGCCAAAAAGGGAGGACACACCGTCAAACCAGTAAAAACAGAGCCAACATTTTGTAAGCTTTTCCAAAAAATATTTATTTGAAACAATACTTACAAATGCGCAAATAAAATGAATATTTAAATAAATAAAAAAATAACTTATTATACTTTACAGGCTATGTCATCAACTTGATGAATACTGTTTTTGAAGAGGTTGTTCGTGATCCCCTTCCATATCTGGATGGCATACAGCAGATTCCTGTGCCTCCAGACCTGTCTTCTCAGCATGACAGACCTTCCATGGAAGAAGCCGTTGCCCAGCATGTGTCACGTTTCAGTCAAGGGGTGGTATGAATCCAACATATTGCCCAGTAGCATCAGGAAACTCCCTTCTTATGTGCAGCACTGCCTGCAGAGAGAGAAGGAGAGAGAAAAACATAGTGTTTTTTTTAGTATTTATTTTGTTCACAGGTCATTATGAGTCATGTATGTATGCTGCTGAGTAGACTTATATAATAAATAAATATATATCACGGTAATGAATATGCACAATATTGTTATCGTGGGCACTTCTAAATACCGTGAATAATTATATATTACACACTATTCAGAATTTGGAATGCATTTTAAGAATACTATTCCCATCAACTGTTCAAAATGCACAACACCGCTGTATGCTGCTTGAGAGACTCTGTGGGCTCTGATGTAAACAAGCACGTAAGAGAAGCACATGGGGGAACACGTGAGAGACGCGCAGAATGAAAGCACATTCACTCTCTGACAAAACTGCTAAACTGCAGAAAATGCAGTCCTTACCCTTGAAACACCACAAATAAACCAGCTTCCCTACTTTCAAAAACATATTTAATAATTTTAAATAGCCAATCAGATTTGTGTATTTGCAATGATGTTCATCACAGGGCCAAATACTTAAGTATTATGTCTTAATAGGCTATTTTAATCTGGACTACAACATGACATAGAAATTGTTTGAAAGTGTTTTGATTTTTTTATTGTTAATTTACATGTACATTTACATTAATTTACAATGTACATTAGGGCTTCATTTTTAACATTAGTTAATTCATTAGTTAACATAAACTGCTAATGAAAAATTCTTCTGAACATTCATTCATCTTAGGTATTCCAATATTTAATAACGTGTTGATAAAATCTAAAGTTGCAACTGTATTATTTAATGAGCTAACATGAACTAAAACTTGTATTTTTTAACAAAGATTAATAACTTCTGTAGCAAATGTAGCTATTGCTCATTGTGAATGTTAATGGTGAACTAAAGAGATCTTATTGTAAAGTGATACCTATGGGTCTTCGTTACAAAACTTTTAACTTTATATATTTTTCTGTATTGCTTTATTGTATTTAAATGTTCAGTTATTTTTGTTATAAGAAAAACAGTTTTTTTAATCTTTTATACTGTATTATGAGCACTTTTTTAAAACTAAATTTCAATACCATGATAATACCGTTTACCGTGATAAAAGCCTGAGCAAATAATCGCAACAGGAAAATTTGATACCGGCATATCCTTACTGCTGAGACACAATAAAAGTGTCACATCAATAAGTATCTGTCATTATCGCATTTTTCTTCTTTTATAACATACATCATACAGTATGGCTGTGTAATACATTAAACTCATGATGTAATATGGATGTAACAGAGCCCAATTATTTACACAAAATGTAACAAGTGTGTGAAACTGGCCTTACCTTTCCATGCCCATGGTCATCTCTATATACATTCATTGCATTTTGCAAAGAATACAGTATATATTGTGGCACACAGGTTCAAGGCCAGGATGGTCTATCATGCATGATATTGTATTAGGCACTTTTCTCATTCTTCTTGTGACCTGCAAAAGAAAAAAAAATCATAATGGCACTGTTATTTACAGTAATCTTTCATACTTTGGAAGTAGCAGAAAGCACTCATGTAGGTTGAATACATCTCTATCCCGTGTACTTGTGAAATACCTGTGGTATTTCCCTGCAACATATATTTTCTCTCTCGAGTGCCATGCGTGCACAGTTTCCACAAGTAACTTACACCTGTAAAAAAAGATAGACCTTGTAAGTTTTTGTTATTATTAGACTAAGTCCTAATCACAATAAAGCAGCATAGTAAACATGACATTGACTATATTGAGTGGCTTCTATACTGTACCTTTGTTGGCTAAATAAATCGACTTCAATAGGCTAACTTGTAAATACTTTCCAAACAATACATTCACGCGCTACACAGTTAGCTGTTTTTTGTTCTTGATTCAACGTGAAAAACCTATCATTGTAAAATTATACTGTGACATTATAATTTACATGTTTTTACCATGCTAAAAATAAAATTGTGACTGCTGACGTTATGAGTTAACATGTAAAGTTAATGCTATATGCTAGTTAACGTTTAGGTTGAAGTTCTAAAATTGACGTGACAGTTAAGTTCTTACTGAAAATAAAAAATAAACTTACCACTCTGAAGCATCCATTTCCAATCTTAAAACAACTGGTTGTTCCTCAAAAATTGACATCTTCATCTGAAACATGTACGGTTGAATGCCTAATCTCTCCATTGTCACGCTGGACATCAGGGACCTGTTTGTTGTCACTCTGAGCTACTGTGATGAGCCCGCAGTGAAACAGCGAATCAGAGCAGAACTCCTCATTACTATTCATGACCCTTCCAAATAAGGTAAAAACAGACCATTTCATTCTAGGGCCAATTTCTAGGGTTGAAAATGGACCTGTAAAACCATCTGGACATTTTAAACGCCCTTAAATAAGCCACATACCCTCTATGTAGATATCAGAGACAAATTTAAAATATTATTTCAACACATTCTAGGGCACCTTTAATGATCCACCACCTGCAGCATCCTCACGTGTAATATACTGTAGCCTAATAGCCGGATGTTAACAGACTTGACATAATGACACAAAGACGAACAGCAGCATGCTTGTATTTCCTGTTAAAACCTACCACTACCACTCAAATTAGAAAACATTATTACAAGCTGTGAATCGGGCTAAGGTAAGGAGATTTTTAACCCTTTTTGGTTATGTGCTTGCCCCCCAATTTTTTTTTTAACTGCAGCTTTAATAATTGATATAGAATAACAGAATATTGTGAATATCTAATATTGTTGAAAATTTTGATTAATATACCAAAAACGTTACCGATAGGCAATTTCACTCATTCTGTAAACTAGCCAGACAGAGCTTATAATACCCTCAGGGCCCTCTCATACACCATGCGCAATGCGACGCAAGGCGCAGCGCAAGTGTGTTTGCTAGTTTCAGTCCAGCGCCATTCACATTTTCCCATCCAGCGACATGTAGTTTTATTAGCAAATGCATTTGCGCTAAGTTTTGCGCCCATGGGCGTGCTGGTCTAAAAAAAAGGTGTGTTCAGGCACATTGCTGGCACAATGCTATTTTAAGGAGCTGAAAAAAGACTGTGCCATAGACCAGCTCAAACCTGGCCTAAAGTCTGGCGCAATGTTTTTTCTTAGTTATTTAAAGAGCGTACACGCTGCATATTAAACACAGGTACGCACAGCAGCACACAAACATGCCAAATATAAAAAAATAAAGGATTGCAATGCATACGATTTTTTTTGTAGGCTAAATAAATAAATAAATATATATATTACTCATTAGGAGAATAGGGACAACCCGTTTAGATCATGCGCCCGGGCGCGCCAACTGTTTTTCCGTCGTTAAAATAGCAAAAGTGGATTTGGAGATGCCCTGAGTGAACCTGCGCTGTGCACTTTACAATTTGAGTTTAGATCTTTAAAATAGGGCCCTAAGTGTTCCAGCAACTAGTTTTTGAGGCCAGGGAACATAGTGTCAAGCCACAGAGCATCTCTTAAACTTGAAACCATTGACAGACTTGTGTTCTTAGCTAAAATATTCTAGAAACCCTTGCATAATTAAACCCAGTTGCACAGTGTAAACGTAGTATGTAAATTACATGCACGTTTTGTATCCATTGAAACTTTTTTTTCATATTGTTACATTTACAAATGCTAATAAAAAAAAAAGTGGTCACTAGGCTGGACTTATTTTTTAATAATTATTATCATTTTAATTTGTGTGTTTTTCCTCATTATTTTAACTTTCTTTTTTTATTAACTTGATTATGTAGGCCAGTGGTTTTCAACCTGTGGGCCGCGGTGGTATTGCCGGTGGGCCGCTAATTACTATTAAAATAAATAATAATATTGTTAATATATGTAAAAATGTCTAAGTCATAACATAATAACATCATTTCATATATATAATTAAATAACAAAAAATCTATATTAAACTGTAACTATGCTTCCACTATTCAAGCTCGCTGATTGCTTTTAGAATAAACCACCAATTTATCTTAGGTATTTTTGCTGCATATGCTACAGAACAACAAATTCAAACATGCATAAATGGCTGTCAACATGTTCCCTCCCGACTGCTTGCTTCGCTGACTGTCCACCCATTGCCGAACTCTAGCTGGATCTGATTTTCCCATTTTGTTGAGCAGTGCCAGGCCGAGTTATTTTCTGTTCATTGCCAGTTCATTCAATAAAGACAGTTAACAATCTAGCTTCTGAGTACTAAGTTATTAACCCAACAATAGCGGGGGTCAATTAATTTTTTTGCAGTGGGCCGCACAAACATTGTGTGGGCCGCGAGTTGAAAAAGGTTGGGAACCACTGATGTAGGCTATTTATCCATTTTGCTGCAAGAGAGAGCCCACCCACACACTCTTTTAAATGGCTGTGGTTTGCTGCAGTTGTCGTGTTCTGTAGCTGTGTCACCGCTTGTGTGGACAGACAAATTGCTTTTCTCTGATTTTATTTAATCATTTCAGTTTAGCTTTCCAGTTTAATAGCTTCTAGAAAAAAAAAGCAAAATTTTTTCTGACAAACTTGTTTTTGGAATCTGCTGTAGCATGTTACAAAACACCCCTGGTGATTGTGCCTGAGTCATTATTGCAAATAATCTACTTGATCTTGAGTCATTAGGAGGAAAACAGATGTTACGAATATCACAGTTAGGCAAACCATGCAAAGCCAAATCAAAGCCGACAATTGTGCCATTTACTGGCACAGATATAAAAAAGGCACTTTTCAGAAACATTCACTTGATGCCCCACACTGTGGTTCCCACATGGACTAGCTGCCCTGTTTCAACATTCAGATTGGAGTAAACATCCTCTAATTCTAAGAAATGTCCCAAAAGAATTATACAGAGAGCATGCACAAGAGGCAAGCTTGCATGCTGAACACTAAACCAACAGAATGACACACGCCACTGCAAGAAAGTTCCTAGTTATTCCCTCATAATTCACCTGAGACATACCAGTCATGGAATTAGTCTCTTCTATAACCAAATTATTTTAATGTCCAAAAACCAGGACTTGAAAATGAAAATAAATCAATAAATCAATAAGTTCAATAGGTTCATTCTAAGCAGAATCAATATTTTAAAGTGTCTGTTCCTGCGATCCTCTGTATTTTTACCATTCTGAAACCGGTTTCAGGTTTTTTTTTTTTTGCCTATAATAATAATAATAATAATAATAAAGTAAAGTGTTTTCTTTACTCAAAAAGAAAGAAAAAAAAACATTAAGAGAGACCCGCTGTGCTTAGTCATAGCTAATACAGCATCATCTTTTCTAGATTTTGGCCTAATGTAGGATACTAAACAACAAAAGCAAAAAATTGTAAATGCTTTAAAGACAATAAAGTACTTTTTAAAGATATTTAAAAATGTGTGCAGCATTGTTAAAAAACGCTACTCATATAAAATAGCTTTTTGAGAGGAAAAAAACACAAGTCGACTCCTGCTCTGCACATTTTGTATCTCTCTCTTTACCTGATTCAGATAATCAGCTCATTAGAAGTGAGCTCCGTGCATGAACTGTGTTCCGATTGACATGGTTTCTAAACAGTGTTCATTGCTCTCTACCCGCGAGCAGGGAAAATCTGTTGAAGTTTACTTCACTTTGGAAATTAATTCACAGATTTCCTCTGTGCAATGTCTTCACACAGGGACAGGTGTGACATCATATACCTCAGTAAATAAACACAATTTAAATTCACATCTTGCACACTTCAATGCACTTTAAATGGAACATATACATTCGCTTTGAATTGGAATCATGGCGGAATATCCTGTGATGTCCACTTCGCAGGGCACTTACGTTTGAATAGAACAAACGTCTGAAGCAATAAGAGAAACATACAACATATACAGAGCAGGGGGGCACGAGGACTGGAATTGTGAACCGCTTCTCTAAAGTTTAGGCAATTTAAAGCATTTAGGTTATATAAACGTCAAGCCAAAAACAAACTGAGGTGAAACTGACGCCTAACTCTCATTTGGCACAAACCCAAATGTTTCCATATTCCACAATGTATATCTCGTTTTTGGTCATTTTTATTAAATGAACACGTATATGTAACTGAAGTAGTGCAAAACAAGTACAGAAAGTGCATTCTGTCAACTTTTTTAGTGCATGCAATTCACAATTTACACTGTGCAACAAGGGGGAAATAATTAAAGGGGTCATATGATGCGATTTCAATTATTCCTTTGTCTTTGGAGTGTTACAAGCTCTTAGCGCATGAAGTAGGTCTGTAAAGTTGCAAAGACTAAAGTCTCAAATCCAAAGAGATATTCTTTATCAAAGTTAAGACTCTGCCACACACCCCTAAAACGGCTCATTCTAACACGTCCCCACATGTCTACGTCACTATAAGGAAATGTTAGCGTAATGCCACCCAAATGTTCACACAAAGAAAGAAGGCATGGTTTTAGTAACCGCAGTTAATGTTGAAGCAGCCATGTCAAGGAGATGCTGTGTGTATCTAGGCGAAAACAAGAAGGGGGGAGAGAGAGAGAGAGAGAGAGAAGATCACACAGTGGAGTCAGCTGTCTCAACCGTGGCTTGTGTACTGCAAACACATATGAGCTTCATCACTGTGTCTGTCACGTGACTCTGTTCCCCTTTGGGGCTTGAACTGATGGTAAAACTAAGGGCATTATTAACTGTCTTTACATTTATTTAGAAAGATGAAGCTCAAGATTATGGAAAGGGGCATTAGACGGTTTCATTTAGATCGCTAAACTCCAGCTTGTTTGTTTTTCAGATCATCTGAGGCGACGCTTCCGCAATGAGGAGCAAGCGTTTGCATGCGTATGGTTGCCAGATTGCGTAAAATAGGCAAAACACCAGGAAGAAATTATATCTATGTAACAGCGAAGCTCTGATTCTGAAGTAGCTCTTGATATCTGGCAACCACGCTGATAAAAGCTCGCATAGTAGAGGAGTATAGAGCAGTCCGCAGTAACAGGTGTAAACAGCACTGTGAGGCAGTCGTCACACTGAACACAACAGACTGTACAACGGAGCAGTGTTACTTTTTATATGATTTTTTAGCTGTATTTTATTTTGATGATGAACAGGTTGCTATGTCGCAAAAATAAGTTGTGTCTGTGTGATTGAGGCGAGATATGGTTATACCAAAGCTAGCTGGTTACTATACAGATAGAAGCAAGACATCCATTCAAAACTGTCAAAGAAAACTTCTTTCTGCGGTCTCGTTTTCCTTACCGTGAACTTTGAATTGTATCACAACAAACCGAAACCGAATTTTCTTTATTTCATTTTGTTAATATGTCAATGATTTAAGTGAAATATATTTAGTGTATAGGCCTATATATTCCTTTTTATGTAAGCCTATTGTTTTATTCTGTTTTCTCCATTCACAGAAGCGCTGCAGGTGTGTGTGATCTGTTGAATCCATCTTACACTTTCTCAGATAAACTCCACCTCAACCTACCAATGATGAGTTCACAGCTGAGAATTTCACTCATTGGATGCGTAAGCATCACATTGCAAAGGCCGTATTTCTTGAATTTGTGGTTGGCAGCAAATTTCAAATATTAAATAGAACAATATAATAATGTTATTAATCGTTTACTGGTCATTTCAAGTTTTCTATTCTGTTCAGAAACTATAAAATGTGATTTTGATTCTGGTTTCTGTCAAAATGTAGTTTGTTTCCAATTTTCGTTCCTTGAGCTGTTTCAGAGCCCTGCCAAAAACCTAATATTTAGCTGTGCCCCATTACAAAAAATAAACATGACTTATCATCATTTGGACTCTTTCCTCAGCATGACAGTAGGTCAAATAAAAAATTAAAAAAATCTTAATAGTTACATATTTTTTTTATTTTATTTTGTATTTACGTTTAGACAAAATATATACATACATGATGATTTTTGGCAAGAATATTGTTAACATCATCACTAGCAACACTTTGGAAAGTTTGAGAAATAAACTGTTCTGTCTACTTCATAGATAGTCAAAAACACTCAACAACAAAAAAACCACATTTACAGATGCAGAAATAAATTAGTTGCAGCACTTTGCATAACTAAAATGGATCAAAAGAAAGACAAATAAATCAACTTGTCCTCTCAAAACCAAAGATGTCATCAAACATGCTCTCAAATCATTGCAATCCCTTCACAAACAACACTTAGGAGGACATCTGCAAATAAACAAGTGGAGAGGAGGAAAGTATGCAGCTAAACATTTATTTTTTATGATGTGTTGTATCAAAAAACAACATGTTTTTTTTCCTGTTGTTGAGCAGCTGCAGGGCCAATATGTATGTGTTTTGTGGTGTACATGCAGGTTTAATAGACGTGTCACACATCACCAAAAGGAAATGCGAATAAGGGCCAGGGAGAAATCTGATTAAATTAAACTCTTATAGAAGATGTGAAAATTTCTTCAAGATTTGGTGGGAAAGTAAGGAAAGTATTCAAAACCACAAGTAAAGTACATAATGACCCTTACAAAAAGTACTGTGTCTGTATCTGATGGCAATACCACACTGACCACCACACTATAATTTGGGTGAGTCTTACATAAACTGTGAAGCAATGTCATATTTCACCCTGTAATGAAATTTAAGAAAAAAATACATTTTGGAATATAAATGAAATATGTTTCCTTCTGTCTGGCCCCCAAAAAGACATGTCCGTGGGCCCTTCTCAGTCTTTGGGGCCTATGCAGTTTGTCCCCCTTTACCCCTGGTTGTGACACCCCCTGGCTACTGTCCACCGGACATGAAACAAGAAAAAAACAGTAGCTGAATATATTTACAACATGCAACATATTTACAGTTCGCTTTCAGAATTCAAATAAAAAAACATGTGACTCTAAAAGTAAATGTGGTTGACTACAGTTTATAATGGAGTGGTATAATTAACTTCTTTGATGCTTTTTTTTTACATTCTTGAATTTTCACAAAAATGTACATGCTAAATCAACTAAATCCAGCCTATTTTCCTCTTTAACTACACAATTTATTTTTCCCAGAAGGAGCAGGAACACTTTGAGAAATGCAGATTCACAGCATGTGGTGCTACGCAGAGAAAACGGTGCAATTTGGCACCCAGTAGTCTGATCTATTCTCCACGGTGGTTGAGCATGTGTGTGCGCATGTGTTTGTTTTTGTGTGAAATGTTCAGTGGCTCACGTTTCAGAGACGCCTTTCAAAAACCATGTCAACACTTCTTTTTGGAACTTTTTATTCTGCTGTCTCCTTTAATTGTTCCTCCGCAAATATGAAAGGAAGAAACAACTTTTTCAGCATTCTGTAATTTGGCACATGCACATGTGACTGTTTAACAAGCCAACACAGTCTCACAAAGCTTTGTGAATGCAGGGAAGGCAGCCACATGAAGCCAGTTTAGTAAAAAATGGCATTGGCCATTTCCTCAACAGACCTAACCAGAAATCTTACAGTATATATACACATTTGTCAAGTCTACATACCCATTACAGCATCTATAAAATAGTTTTCACTAGGTTTGTGATTGGTTTTGGAAGATTATTTCATTCTTTCAGAGCTACATCATGGTTGTACAGAAGTAAAAACTAAAGATGGTTCCATATTTCCTTGATTATTTTGCTGCTAGGGCATATGGGAGCTCTGAGTAGGTCCACTCAGTAAGTAACTGGATTTGAACCTCCTTCAGCTCGTGCCATTTTATCTCCACATGGCCTTGATCGCAACTGGTCAGACCGTACTTCATCTCCAAAGCAAACACAATAGATAACATTGAAAAACTTCCAAGTACGCTGCAGGTATCACTTCACCAAACAGATAGAGAGGGAAAGGAAGAATGCTAGAGCTTTCTCTCCACACTACTGAAGACGCGTTACAGTAAAATTATTTTTCATTCTTCGGCACAGCAAGCAGGTTAAGAACACCTTAGGGATGAGCAAAGCTTAATAATGCTCACACATACTGAACTATGTCAACACTTCCAGGACACAAGAGTGAGGAGAGCCTTTAGTGACTAAAGTTCTGCTAACAAATACTGAAGTAGCTGAGAGTGGAACGAAAGCATATTTTAGCTGGGGGAGGTAAAGAAAAATTAACTAGATTTTACAGTTTCTGAGGAAAATGTGAATGGTGTTTGCTAATGCAATAGTCACCTTGCATAAATTACCAGGGTGCTGAAGGTGGTTGCTAAAACCCTGGATAATGTGTTGTGAAATTAGACGATATAGGATTTAACCCTCTGGAGCCGATTAATGATGAGTCATTTTCTCCTGATAACCCTGAAAAGAACTTAAATTACACTTTCAGTTTTAATCGTACAGATAAGAGCAATACATCAATCGAATCTGTAAAGGGTTTACTTTTTTTGTATACAGACATAATAACAACAAAACTTTGTGCACTTATAAAATAAAGATAACAAACAAGGTGTGCTGTCTGCAGCCTTTGTCTGCGCTGATCTTCATTTACAAACACGTCATTAAAATGAACTGTAACTCCGTGAATACTCAACGAAGAGACATGAGAGATATATCTATAGAAAGCTTGACATGTCTACATGCTGCCGAAAACAGATATTCTGTGATAAAGTAATTCATATGAAAACAACGCGATGTCCGTTTTTCACGTCTCCCTTCTTTATCTTCTAATGAGACCACGCCCCCCCGCGCTGAACGCGTTATTGAGATTATAATGCTTCACTGAAGCGCGTGGATTGAATTCACCCATACACCAGAAAACAATGCAGAGAGACTGTTCAAGTTTTTTATTCTACTGTTTGCTTCGCGATGAGAGGAATAAGACATAATTCACCCCAAAAAGATGTGATGTGATTTGGATTTCCTCAGAAAAAAAGAATGAAGCACTTTATTCAGCAGAGATCATAAACATGAGTAAGTCTCTTTTTATTTATTTATATACTTGTACTAGTTTTCACATAACGTGTAAACATTTTACTAGACTTTTTCCAAAGACTTTTTCCAAACTATAATTCCTGACTAAATGTATAATCAAGTGAAATATTATGAAGTTTCAATAACAATATACAATACTATACCATTCAAAAGCTTGATGTAAATAATATAAATGTAACAAATAAAGATAACTGTAACAAATGTAACAAACAATGCTGTTCTTTCAATTTATCCTACCTAAAAAACCTGAAAAATATTCTCAGCTCTTTTCAACTTTAATAATAATAATAATAATGATGATAATAACAATAAATGTTTTTTGTAGAAAATCAGATTGTTAAAAGGATTTCGATTGTGTGACTGGAGTAATAATGCAAAAAATTTAGTTTGAAAGTCAGCTTTGATTGTTCCTAATAAACTGTTTAACTGCACTCCCAAGTGGATAATAAATTATGTTGTGGGATAATTAAATATATTCTAAATAAACTACAAACATAAAAATCTATAGATTTATTTTGTTCTCACATTCTTTCTTGTAACTCCTCCCTCTCAGTGGCACAGATGACTTAGAGGCTCATTATGCAGCTCATTATGCAGGCCTTTGTCTTCTCAGGTGTAAATCACAATGATATTCATGATAGTTGACGCCTACTCGCATATGACTTTTACCAACAAAAAGTGTCTTAGAAAATTTAAATCAATATATTGTTTTCTGTGAGTGAGTAAACAAGATGATTTTCACATCATTTAGAAAGAAAAATTCTAGGCTACAAGCTCCAGTTCTCAAAAGACCCGGGAACCATTGTTCTTTATGTGTTTTTTTGCCTTATTCAAGTGATTTACAATTTTTAGTTTTTCACTAACCACGCATAAACATTTTTTTTTCTCAAAAACACAAGCATGTACATACATGCTGCTCACATATTATTATAGCACAGTTTGTGCTGATTACAGTGAGATTATACTTTAGCCATTTAGATATTTATAAGAAACTGAAAAAAGCAGTAATGTCAGAGCATGACAAAACTTCTCCAGGCCCCAAAAATACCCTCTAACATGATGGAATAGCTCTGATAATAATGCAAAAACTCTGGAACAAACAGTCCAGGATGCCAATACACTAACACAAAGAAACCACGGGATCCACACATGAACACACACACAAACATAGGGATTCATGTTCCTCATTCATCTTAAATCTTCACCGCCTGCTACAATAACCGTAATGTTGCCCAGATCTGCTTTGGGATCCCCCATGAAGAAACCAGGAAAAAAGCACTGCATGGCTGTTTCAGCTATAACTTCAATTCCAACAGAAATGTGAAGAGTGTCACGTCCAATAAAGATCACAGCAGTTTTAACATGCTACAACTCCTCTATGTTGTCTACTTTAACCCCTAAAGCAACACCATTACAGTCATCAAAGTACCACTAGTGTAACATTTTCACCCCTATCAACAATAATTCTCACAGTGATTACTGTCAAACTTCCAAGGTTCCTGTTGGCACGCATATAACCTACATCCCTGAGCTTTGATAAGTACTGAGATAGTTCTCTTCAGCAGAAAACTTTCTGCAATACATTGTACAGCCAGCCAGTCAGTGAAGCAAAATAAATAAACTGTTATGCAATGTTAACAAAATAATACATTCATTCAAACTATTGTATTATGTGAGAAGAAAAAGCCCTGCCAGGGCTACAAGTGGCATGAAACTTTGACATTTTAACAATGAGATAAGAAGGAGATAAGAAGCTATTACTGCAAAGGGTTGTGGGTAGTGTGTCATCGCATATGCTGGAAAATGCATTCTGAATGCAGTATTTTTAGTAGTGGTCTAAGTAAACATGAACTAGACGTGATTCAGAATCTCACGCACTGAGCACTACATTTTCAAAAGTGTATTCAATAGTTTGTTGCTAAGTTTTACACATTAATTAAATGAACAGTATTTTTGTGAAGAGTCCTTTGAATAGTACACATGGTAAAACAATTCAATGTATCACTAAATCTTTTTTTTTTTTTTTTGGTTAGACAGGTAAGGGAATTAATTATTGTGCAGAGTTAAAAAGCACTTGTATCAGTGTAATTACAAAACAAAAGAAAAAAACAATTCAGAGACAATTCAATAGTAGAGTGCCGACTATCTTTGAGGTATCGGCACAAACATTTAGAAAAGTTATGCATGTATAGACCTACTGAATGCCACTTTAAAATGAAGTACAATAGGTCATAATTGTTTAGTATTAAAGCACTGGATCTGTCTAATGAATCTTGGGACATACAGTATGACCAAGCACATTAAGTGTTCAACCAGCTGGATTTGAAGCATCAACATATATTGTGAAGTATATGCCCACCTCACTACTCAGACCCACTGCTCCATGGATCTTAGCGATGTGTCCCAGGAACCAAGGGTTCTTCTGACCCACATTTCTTAGCCTGGACAGGAAGGGAACGAGAGAGGCGGGGCTTGCCTGAGCCACGTTCACCAACACACCCAAAGCAGTGTCACCTAGATCACTGTCACTGACATAACCGATCAATGATGGCACCAAAGACGACAATACCTGAGGAAACAAAAAGATAAGGCCAAACTTAACGCTTATAACGCATTCAAAATCTGAATGGAAATATATACTGTATATATAATTAAACCTAAGAACATTACTGGCATTAACCCCATTGGACTGAATGACTTTGACTTTATAACTCATGATTGCTCAAAAACAGTCCAAATTTATAAAACCTACATATCAAAACAATATAAGTATCAAACAAAATAAATTCATTTTACTTGCATAAACTTTCACTTTCAAATGAAAAAAGTGACACATTTTAAATGCTGCAATGGTCAATAGGTGTTCGTGTTCATGTTTACCAACTCCCAAAAGTGTGAGATATGTTAGATATATTTTACAAATGTTTCTTACACTCATTTAATTTCATAGATAATATAACAAAAAGTATTTTTGACACCGAATGGTACTACAAACATACTGCATTTTATCATGCAGCCCTAATACATACCCAGGTCTAAAATGACCCTAACACAATTTTTTTTTACACTTGTTATATCTCTTACCAAAAACGAATTCTAGAATGAAGAAGTAATAAATAAATGTTTTGAGGGTATTAAAGTGATAGTTCACTTGCTATCTATGGGAGGGACAGAGAACTCTCGGAATTCATCAAAAATATCTTCATTTGTGTTCCGAAAATGAACAAAGGACTTACGGGTTTGGAACAACATGAGGGTGAGTAATTGATGATAGTATTTTCATCTTTGGGTGAACTATCCCTTTAAAGCACTTCTACAGTTCTCTGTGAGGGCACATAAGGACATGCTATCTGGCCTCTTAACAGTCAGGGTGTAATAAAAATAGTAAAATCACCACAAACACACTCATTTGGTCCTGAACATTTCTTTCATCAGAGGTCCCTTAAGGTTGTTATCGTGCTGTGTGAAGAACCGCAGCACTCTGGTTGGTTGATTTCAGTGCCACCCACTCATTAACCAGAGCCTGAGGTTCCTATATGAGTTTGCAGAGAAAAACTAGAGAAGATAGTAACAGGAGAAAAAATGTGGAACAGAAGGAAAGTCCCAATCATCCTCCTGCTATGGACAGTTTTTCTAGATTTATCTGTCTATCTGTTATAGCAGGCAGTGGTGACCTTAAAAAAGAACAGTGACTCACAGAAGAAATATAGATCATCAGTTAAATCTTGTGCTGGTTGAAATTCATGTCTGAAAAACTGCATTGACTAATAGAGGCAGATGAGCCACATGGGTTACATGATCTCTTTTCTCCAGCATAAAATGAATCCAACTACAGCACATCCTTTTAGCAAGGATTTGCTTAATCCTCTCATTTTTCTTTCTGAAACACTTCACCTTTGAATTAGAAGTGGTTGAGAGGACAAAGAGAGAATCTGGTGAAGCTGGGAGGGCAGCAGACAGGACGTCCTGTCAGAAGCAGGATTCCCAGCCTCTGTCAGGATGTGAAAACCACTGACTAATCATAATTAATCCCGTTTGCTCCCAAATCGCTGTATAAACAAGCAGCAATGGGATAGAGAGAGTCTGGGGTATCTCCTCTCCCACATGATTTCTGATTTACTATAAAAGGAAGGTACTGATGTTCTAGTCTATTTGTTTGTCAATCCATCCATTTCCAAAGAAAACCTATTATGAATTTCTATGCTAGTCTATGCTGTCAGGTTCTGGTTCAGGTGTTGTTCAAGTTGGCAGACTGGTATAGTCACAACGCTCATCAACGGATCCTAGCAGGTGAAGCTGAAATATGACCAACGACAAGTATTGTTGGTTATGCCAGATAAAATACACTGTGTAATATTTAACATCTGCATGAATGCAAATAAATAAATAAATAAATATTCAAAGTATATGCACATTGATTCTAAACGTAATGTTAAAATAAAGGGGTTGAAATAAAGTTTTAGTAAAAAATAAAAATATTTTTCTCCTCTATTACCATATTTCAGATTAGTGATCAAATTAAATAATCAGCCATTAAAAATCCCACTTTTTTAAAGGGGTCCTATTATACTTCAATGTCTTTTGTTTTGGGGGTGCACTAGAACAGGCTCTCACACTAGGTTGTTTAAAAAACACACTATTTTCACATATTTTACATTATTACAACACCTCTCTCCCCAGTCTGGCATGAACGGCTCGAATAGTTCCTGTACCAAATGAAGGCCACCTTCTGAAATAGAAATCAGATCAATTTGAGTGCGATTTAAACCCGGATGATTGTAACCACTCAAAATTAATCTGCCTTGGGAAAGCTAGTGTGTCTTCGACATGAGTTTTAACACTCGTTGCCTTCTCCAGTGCAGCAACAGGTCCCGTCTCATTCATCACCAATCCCGGAAAATATGCATTGTAGTCTAAATAAGTGGTTTGTTGTAGATTGTAAAGAGTGATTTCTGTTAAATAAAATATTTACTTGTGAATTGGACTTTGCGCTTTGTAACTTTGTAGATCTTTTTATGCTCAAACAGCAAGATCAGCAAGATTATATTTCATTAAATATAAATGAAAGGAAATGACAACAGATAGGCTACATTACCGTAAAATAATGCCTCATTATCTTTCCTTATCTTACTACTATCCAGGCATCCAGTGTGTTCACTGATGAGAAGACTGATATGCATGTGCTTATTCCCCAATGCAAAATTAACTCCTTATGACTAAGGCATTCTTCTGACTCCACACATCTGCTATTTGCCAGCAGGCTACCCCTCAATCCCCCTTAAATCTTTTCAAAATGTAAAAAAAACAGATGACTGGTTCTGTTTTTGCCAAAAGTGTGGTTTCCCCTTGTCTTTTCCTGTAAAAAGGGGGGGGGGGGTGACAAGCAGCCTAGGATGTGTTTTCTGATATTTCCCCATCAGTTTGGCGGATGCTCAACTATGGTATCGCTAGAGGTGTCAACCATCAAACTGTTTTACCATTTTTGACCTTGTACTGCAGCTGTCTGCTTTAAAATGAATGCTAAATCACTCAATTCCTACTCATTTATTTATCCACCCCTCCAATCCCTTGGTGACATTCAAATAATTTTTCAGTTGCCCAGAATAACTCACCTTGACCAGCCTTCATCCTCAAACACCACGTTTATTCTTTTGCTCACTCATTTGTCTCTCTTTCACTCACCAGGGGGTGAAGGTCAGAGATCATCTGCAGTAGTCTGAGCAGGTGCTGTCTGTTGGCCTGGTCCAACCGGGACATCATCGCCGTCAGCTCACGGACGTGTTGATGGATGGGCTCTGGTTGTCGAGGATACACAGATGGCAGCACTCTCAACAGCATTGCATTTCCTATCAAAACCAATAATTAATCACTACAGCACACTGTTCTTATGGAAAAATGACCATCGTGGCCATAATTTATGCAAAAATACCATAGTTATTGTTAGTAAAGTTCACACACATACAAGAAATTATGCACTGAACCTCCAGCAGAGTCCAAAAAATTTAGACTATTGTGAAAATGTGCATGTCATTTCCCCTGAAAAACTGAGTGAGGGCTGATTCATTATTTAAGCCCTTTTCTTGATAAATGCACTGTTGTTGTTGTTGTTATATGGATTTTATTGTCATTTGTTTCCTCATTAATTTTGTTGAAAATGTCAGGCCTTGCTGTTTTAGCTCACACACATATGGCAAAAATGACCCCACAGAGTAAAAAGACTTAAAAGTAAAATTCAAAGTCTTGATTTGTACTAAAAGAACAGAAAGACTTGGAATAGGTAGGTAACTTTAGGTCATTTAAAAGCCATTCTTCATCTGGAAACAATCTATAACTTGGTGAATCTGAACACAAGAAAGGTCTTGGTTTGCAATTTGAGGAGCTCCATGAAATAAGTGTAGGAACAGGAAGTGAAAAGACACCATGATGCTAGATCATGGAGTAGAGGGGCAAATGGATGGCACCAGTACCAATAAAATCATAGCAGAAGGTTTCAAGTACCAGTCAGTAACCTCTGACGTGTGACAGTTATGACATGAAAAAAATCTATTTGAAAAAATAAATCAGATTTGCAGGCTGTGAAAAACAATCATGTAAAACAAAATTTGCAATAGCCTTTTTAAGCAAAGACTAGCAAAAATGGCACTTCATCATAAACAAAAAAATATGGTAGGAAACTCCCACCCAACATCAACAACAAATCTAATCTCTGCTCTGGCAAACCATCTAAGTCAGGGCGGTCGGTTAACGGACATAATTCTGAAAACGAGATGTTTCGTCTGGCTCAGGGGGGACATTTAGGTTGCAAAAGACCTGCCCACCTGTTTCTACACACAGCGGGGGATATTAATGAAGGATTAGTGTCATACATAATCTTTCATAATGAGACAGCTGGGGAAACGTTGCTGGCCCTAGACAGTTCACTGGAAATATCGACATACACTTTCAAAGACCACAAGAGATAAGCAATTTAATCTTTGCCAGGTGTTTTGGCAGAAGGTATCTTTACAGTTTTAGATACATTTCAACCACTAACGAGTATAACTAAAAGCAAGAAACCAAAAGTTATAGCCGTTTCCCTCAAGTTTTTTTTACATCCATATGTATGTGATTTTTGATTTTCCAGCCATATGAGCAGAGGTTGTGCTAAAAAAAGAAAAACAGCCTATCTGACAATATGTTAATATTATCGTCTGATGCACAGTAGATTAATATAGTTTTTCTTAATAGTTTTATTGATATATAATATAAAAAGACATTACAGTACATTATTGTGGCAGACAAGTAAGTTATTTGATATATATATTATTATATATTAAATGTTGGGTTTTTTTTAATTCCATATCATCAAATAAGATCCTTTTTTTTTTTTACGGACTAAAGATTAACCAAATAACCCCAAGTCAGGATCCTTCTTAAAAAACAATCAATTCTAAAAAGGACGATTTAGACCACCTCACAGCTGTTTTTAACTGTATAATTCTTGTCTGCACAGCATCTACTATAAATGTTTCATTGCATCTAGGCTGAAATATTCCATTAAATCAGCCATAAAACATTTGGTTCAGTACAACAGATAACAATGTGCACTCTTATGTACAATAAATTACAAAAATGGATTTCAAGGGAATGATAAATACACAGGTGTTCATTTTAATATTTCCTTCCTGCTCAGCCCACATTTTGGGTGGTAGGTGTGAGGTTGTCATGGATTATACTGTGCATTTTAAAACTAGATTAGAGGACTTCATTGTCCGAGCTTTGCCGTCAATTATGGTGTAGGTTCTGTTAGAATTTCATGATCAGCACTTTTCATTCCAAGGTGGCAGACTGATGGCATTAGCCAAAGCTGACCTTCCACTGTGTTCCCTTCAGACAACGAGACCAGTCATTCACATTTGTACTGTCCAGTAACCCTGGCGCGAGTTCACATTCAGATACGCCTCCATATTTTTTGCACCGGGGAACAAGAAGTAGACGTTCTCAGAAGGGAACAACATTAATGTGGAAAATCAAACACTGTGGGGTATGATCTTCATCAGATAACATCATGCAGAACAGAGAATATGTTGAAAAGTAAAATTCTGTTAATGGACTAATGATTAATGTAAAGCTCACATTCTGGAAAATCTGTTGCAGTTAAAGTCATGTTGTGTTGCAAACATATTAATGTCGACCTCACGAGTCTAAACTTGTTTACAAGTTTAGAAGGCATCAAATCATTTGCAGTTGGCCGAGTCATTGTTTCTGAGTAAATGTGCACGACTGTGAAAGTGGCGCCTGTGATTTACACCAAAATAACAGCACATTTCTATGACTCAAACCCCAGTACCCATAGAAAAAAAACAAATTCTGAGTCATTCTGACAAGCATGTTTTCTTTATGATATATCAGCCGTAATAATCAGGACCCATTATTTCGAATTTCTAATTATTTTAAAAAGCATTATTCATTAATAAGTTGAAATAAGATAAATAAATGCGACTTATAGTCCAGTGCGACTTATAGTCCGAAAAATACGGTATAACAATTTCAATTAATGGTGGCAACAAGATCTTACTTGCTAGTAACTGTTGCTAGATGTGTTTCTGTCGCTGGATGCCCTTCCTATTGAAAAAAACAGCATATGCTGGTTAGGTATGTTTTGAAGCATAGCAGCTGGTTTGAGCTGGTTTATGTGCTGGTCCTAAGATGGGGTGCAGCTTTCTCAAAAGCAACAATGGTCGCAAATTATGTCATTACCAATAGAGTTCAATGGAATTAACAACCACAGTTAGCTAAGATGTTTTTGGGAAATTCACCCCAGGTTATCTCCTGCTCGAGATCAGCTCATAACCAGTTTAAACCAGATCATGACCAACTACGGACCATCTTAAATCAGCTCAAACCAGCTGCCATGCTTCAAAACATTCCTAACCAGCATGTTTTTTTAAAAGGGCTGACATCATTGGTAAGCTTAACATGCCCTAGCTTTTAAAAATCTGATTACAAATGAGATGCACTGCAGGTAAAGACAAGAGATTCTGTCTCACAAGAGCTGGATCCTATGCTCAACTGTCTACACTTGTTGTGGTTCAGTAGTTACTAGTAGTATTCGATCTTTGTTAAAAAATGCTCAACTTCATCAGAAATATGACTATGAAATTAAGAGCTGAGAAGGCCTAAAGATTAAGATACAAGTTAGATGAAGGAAGAGGGGTCACAGGAAATAATCTGAATAGACATTAAGTGTCAAGGTTAAAGCTAGGAGTTCAATTTCGAATTTTGGATAGAGATTACAGGTCAGATCAGTGTTCTTGAATAATATTCATCCATTCATTTCCCTCTGATTGTAGGAGTAAGTTACAGTAAGGTATTAGGTATTACAGAAATTCCTTTGACATTTCCAAGCCACTATTTCAAAATTCACTGGTACATTCCCTTTCAAGGTTTCAATTTATACCTCTTTCCCAACATCCTCCCCCAATCTCTCTCTCTCTTTTGCAGGAGCAGTACAACAATTTGCCTACCCATACCTCCAACGAAGACTTTCTCACTGGAGCTAACTCTCTCTCCCACCACCTCTTTCTCTCTCTCTTTCTGTGAGCAATGTTTATATAGACCACAGAGCTCCTCTATCAGACTCAGTTCCCTTTCAGCTGCAGTTCACCAAACAAGCAGGAGTCCAGCCAACCGATTGCTCAGCATCTAACAAGGAAGACCACCAGAGAAAAAAAGAGACAATTATACACAAACACTGAGCCTTGTTCATACTCAAACATGGCCAGCATGTGCAAGTGGACATTCCTCCAGGCCATGTGTCTGGTGGTTTCATTGTCCATGGCAGTAACTGAGAATTATGAGGATGATATTGATGTGAACTTTGTACCCAATTATTTGAACGAGATAACTGAGGAGGACCAGATGGAAGGTGAGTAACCAATAAAAATCAATCAATAAGTATGTAAATTAATATTCCGTTGTGATCAGTACTGTTAGCTGTGAGTTACGTGCTGTAAATAAACTGTCAGCATGTGTGTAAAAATGTCTTTCAGAGAGGTGTTACATTAGCAAGGGAAAAGACAAAGAAATACAAACAATTTAACTCACTGGGATCATGTGTATAAACATTTGTGAATGCGGGAATATTTGTTGCAGTGTAACAGAATTTATGTGATATGACATAAATAAACATTTGTTTGTTGAAGAGGTTATTCTATGATTGTGTCTTGTCATTGGAATATACTGAATGCCTCTGACAACAGGGGGAAAAATAGAAGGAAAAAGAAATAGAATTAAGCAGATAATAAAAAAAAAAACTGATTCATTTTTATTAACCATTTTGATTAAAAGAAAAAAAAACCTAAACAAAATAAACAAACTTTACCATTTATAGGTTTAATTTAAATCAAAAGAGATGATCATTATTTTTAAATTGAGTATTCTACCTTATAAGTGAAAATGTCCTTATTAACGACCCTAGATATGTGTCAGGGTGTTCAAAATATTTTAATCATGTGAAGAAACAGATTTTGCATTTCTGTTTTCTGGGATCCTCCCATTGTTGCAAAAAACTGAAAAAAGCTATTCTTTGGTTGAGTTAAATCAAACATTTATTTTTTCTGAATTCTATACGAGTTTTCCAGATCTAAATATTTAATCAGCTACAAATTGACTTGCACTTTTTTATATAGTTCACAGAGTTCCATAGAACCATGACACACTCTCCGCTGCTAACACTTCAAGCTCAATGGTGTCACTTTAAGTACATATAAAAACCATGTCCTCTAAACTCATGTTCTCTTTCTCTTTCTACATTCCTCTCCTTTCCTTTCCCTTGATTTCTCTCTCAGGGGAGACCCCCACACCTTCCCCTGAACCCTGCAAAGGCTCAGTCTTCACTAAGTGGGATAAGCTCTTTACAATGCTGGAAAATTCCCAAATGAAAGAGAACATGCTCCTGCAGTATGCCGATGATATCATCAAGGTGGAGCTGCAGAGTCTGAGAGAAGAGATGTTACAGTTTGTGGCACAGTACGGTGGCTCTTGTGCATCTGCGGTTGAGAGCTCGGTTCGACGGGCTGGGATTCAAACAGAGACGCGTCTGCAGAACGCGTTAGACCGTGTCCGAGAAGTCTCAGCTGATCAGTCCGCACAACATGATGCAACCCTTCAGCAGCTACTGGCTGCTAGCGTAAACCAGACTACACGACTGGAGCGACTAGAGAACGAATGCTTGAAATTGGGGGAAAGAGGTCAGGCCTCCCAAGCCAAGAGCGTCCAGACCCGACATCTCATGCAAGAAGTGACAGAGACAGAGAATGGAGGTAGGCTGGAGAAGACTTTAGCAGGCATCTCCAGTGAGCTGCAAACCATCCGGGAACAGCTGACCCTTTACACCAAATCAGTCTTTGCAAACAGCTTTCCATCAGGTGAGACATCCAAGTTATAGAAGCAAAATTAGTCAATATTTATACCACTTTATTGAGAGGAGCTTAGAGCAAAAAAGAGGATGGAGAGTCAACATGGGTATACTGGAATTCAAACTGGAATCAAACCTCAGAGTTTTTAACTATGTGCAAGAAATGGCTCAGATAATAGACCACACTGTGTATAGAAAAGTTAAAATGCACATGTAGATTTATGCCATAGGACCTAAACAAAACATCCAATTCCTGCACCAATTCCATTGCAAGTTTTTTGCTTTATATGAGTTAATCTTCTGAGGTCAATTTGGATAGGATTAAAAGAGACTGCCCAAGTGATGTACATTGGTGCTGTACATTTTGAGCCGTAAATCTAAGATTAATGCGAACAACATGATAAGATCAAATCACTAGCCAACTGAGCTGACACAAAGCACTTGTGTCAGCTCATACGCAACTACATACGACCTCTGAGCAGACCACCATCACCCCAAGTTAGGAGGTTGATACCCTCAAAATCTGATAAATGTTTAACCCCCTAAGATATTCCCCAAGCTCCTACTGAGTTTCGGAAACAAACTTTGTTCGCATCACCTTGTCAGTAAGCCGGATATAGTTTCTAGTCAGCTTAAGCTAAAAATTATTTCATCTGAGAATGCCCATGCCTTCTGCATTAAATAGCTTTGTAGAGGTAGAGTAAATGAAAGACAGAGGGAGGTATAATTTTGAACAGCTATGCAGGGCGACCACACCAAAGCATCCAGGGGGGAAAACAGAACCAGATGAGACTGTTTAGAAAATGACTTAGCTTATCTCCATTCTCCCACAGCAGGAAACCCAAGACAAATGTAATGAAAATATTGTAAGCTACAGTAGGATAGGAGAGCCATGGCCTGTCATAGCAAAGCAATCACCCATAGGAGAGAGAATGTACCAATCCCATTAACCAAGCCCTCTACAATCCTTTTCCATTTTACAAGCCTTCCACTGTAATTAAGTTTCTTCTGGTTGAAGCTCCTCTCAATGGTTATGCCGGCTAATCATGCACAAAATATATCACCATCCATATATTTAATGTGCTCATGCAATCATGAACTTATAATAGACAACTCCACAGGGGCGATCATTGTTGGGTTATCCCTGATCATTTAGCAGTGTATAAATACTAAAAGCAAAAGAAAAAGAAGTCTCTTGATCTTTGACGCTCTTTGGGAGGCTCAGCAGGAACAAATCCTGGACAGGATTCACAATGACTAAATGTTTACAATGTAACTCATTACTTGGAGAACCCCCATTAAAATATAAAGGATGCGCGGAGGATAACATCACAAAACATTTTTATTATTTACACTTTGTGTTGAGCCCTCCTCAAAAGATTTTTGTGAAGTATAGACGGATAAAATCATAAGCCTTCAGTGATGCAATGGGTTGAGTGATGTAGTGGTTCTCCCGCTGAAATAAATAGGGTAACAGACATCATAACAGATCAGTTCTATTCCTTCTAACAGGGATAATCAAAGTTTGTTTACACTCTCCCTTTACTTCTCTCAATTCCTCTTCCTTTCCAGGCTGTGACACTGGGCTGCTCTTCCCCGCACGTTCATCTACAGCACATGCTGAAGTCTCACCCAAGACACCCTTTCAGACCAATGCCGTTACAATTTGCCTGTGGGTAAAACCAACTCAGGTACTCAACAAGACCATCCTCTTCTCGTACAGTACAACTGGCAATGCCTACGAACTCCAATTGGTGTTGAATGGACGGAGTGTCTTTTTTACCGTCGATGGTGAAACCCATTTGGTGCAAGCTTTAGGGGCAGCTCAAGAGGGTCATTGGGTGCACATTTGTGCAGTCTGGAGTTCACAGCAGGGCTTGGCTTCACTGTGGGTGAATGGTCAACAAGCTGCAAGCTCTCCCGGAGTGGCCGAAGGTCATGAGTTACGCAGCAAAGGAAGCATACTATTGGGGCAAGAGTATGGACGTTTCTTCAGGCATCTTAGTATCCCAGACACATTTGATGCGGAACTTGCCTTCACAGGAAAGATGACTGGAGTGAACATGTGGGACCGTGTTTTGGATTCAAAAGAGATATCTCAGCAAGCGCGGCTGGATGGGAGTGGTTGTGGTATCCGTGGTAATGTGGTGGCATGGGGCGTTTCTGACATTGAGCCAAAAGGGGGTGTCAAGTTAATATACTAAATTTCTCTATCTTCTTAACCACCTGAGCCCTGTATACAAATCAGCTGAGCTCCTACAAGCACATATTAAGAACCTGCTTAGCTACACCTGCACAAAACAATAATTATCCTCTCAGTAAATGTGCAAAAAATGCTCTCTCATAGGGAAAATGTGATTTAGCAAGTTACAATAGTTAAACTGCTGCCATTGGAGGGACATTATATCATATATATTTTATCATTATTATTACAAACTGTTCTGTTTTACAAGAATGTTAAATACAAAATTGAGGGATTTTAATATATATATATATATATATATATATATATATATATATATATATATATTATGTATCATCAAACTATTTATCTTGATTGGTAATGTTTACATTTAGATTTGACTTAATTTTTAATCTATTTGTAATGTAATACTTCTGTCCATTGTTATTTGTATGCTTTTTTTTTTCAAACTTTAGGCTCTGTTACATATCTGTGATGGCCATTTTAAAATATTGTTATATGATTTCTGCTAATTAATAACTTTTTTTGTCTTTGGTTTGAATTTTTACCACAAGATGGATGCTATGTTTTAATGACGAAACTGTGGAAAATGTTTACAAATTGTGACTTTATTTTTGTTTCTGCTGATGTGATTAAATGTATTATAATGTTTTTTGTTGTTGTTGTTAAGAGGCTAAGATGAATTTATAATGTACATAGATATTTTTACTGAGGGTTGGGGAAAACAAACCATAATAAAAATTTAAAACTAAAAATAATAAAAACATTGTCAATCGGGATCTGTTAAATGAAAAAAGATCAAGAGGTGTTTTAGTTAATAGCGCATAACAGTTAATTGTGATATATACGTTATTTAGTGATTCAACACATTGTTATAGATAATTATTCCATAACCAACAGCCAAATCATTCTTAAACTAATACTATGTAAAGAGTTTACCAGTGAGACTGTGAAAAATGTTAGTAAGTGAGTGTAGCCTTGTCCCAAATGCTATCCCACATCTGTGAAGTCAGCGAGACTATAGGTTATTCCATTCCCAACCCCTTTGCACCCGCAATGAAAGTGAGGACTCAGATAAAAACCATAACAGTTTAAAGTTATGGTTACATTTACTGTTGTTACACAATGAATTCAAGTTAGTCATGCAGATTAACAAACAAATTGCTTTGTTTGAAAGATGAAAATTCTGCAGAAATTTTGCACCTTTACAAAACATTTGGGCTAGTGAATCTCTATGTTTGCCTCTTTCTTTTTGAATAGAAAAAACTTAAAGAATCATGTAAAAGTGACTTTTTACAACAAATAGACCCAACAAACACTAACTGAATGGAATGGGGCTTTTAAACACAGGATAACGAGGGACTAAGGAGAACACCTGAAATCAAATTAACAATCAACATGAGGGAGAAACTGGGTCAAAGGGAGCAAAACACACAAAAACAGGTCCCTAATCCTGACATATCGCCCCCCTCCTTGAAGGTGTGTCCTCACACCATTGATACAACAGAGAGAGGGATGGGCAGGAACCAAGGAGGAGGCTCCGGAGGAGGACAGATACTCGGGAGGGGGCTGGCAGACAGAGTCCAGGGAGATGACTGAGGGAGGAGCCAGGGAGGAGACAGAAGGGGCTTGGAGCAGGAGGAGCGCAGCTGGACCCAGACCACAGCCATAATGTTGACCCACAGTGGAGCAGACAGAGGGAGGAGCCATGAAGGAGGAGTGGCTGCTGACTCCATGGGGCTGACCAAAGGTAGAGATGGAGAGCTGACGAGCCAGGGTGACGGGGAGGATACGGAGGTCCTAGGAGGAGCCAGTGGCGCCCTGCGACCGTCGCGAAGGTATTGATCGGGGAGGCCGCTGTGGAGCCGGAGCGACAGAGGAATGAGGTGGAACCGAGGGAATGAAGGAGCCTGACAGAGCCAGAGGGACAAAAGGACAAGGCAGAGCCAGAGGAGTGGAGTCCAGAGGCACAGGATGGTTGACGCCAGACCAAGACCGAGGTACGAGGGAGTTTGGCAGAGCTAGTGGACTGCCGGGCCACATGGAGAGGAGGGAGCTAGGAGATATGGTGGAGCCAAACGGGTCAACTAACTGAATGGACTGGGGCTTTTTAACACAGGATAACAAGGGACTAAGGAGACACACATGGAATCAAATAAATATTCAACACGAGGGAGAAACTGGGTCACTGGGAGCAAAACACACACAGACAGGTCCCTAATCTTGACACTACCCTGTGACATATTTGAATAAAATGTTAAATTAAAAGAAAAAAATATATATAGTAACAAAATATAAGTTGCTTTGGTGGCAAAGCAAGTGAGTAAATTTTGAAAACACATTAGGCCACATTAAGTGCCTGGTATTTTAAACATGTAACATGCAACATAACCAAGGATCAGGATGACACTGGTCATGGGTCAGCATAAAAGAGGAACAAATCATTGGCTTTTTAAAGCACTCAGGTCTCAGACTGATTAGTGGATCCAGATGATGGTAGGGAGACTACATTCTTGAAGGGATATTACTAATAAAGAGCATTGCTGGAGGGAGTTTGGGAGCCATTCAAAAGCTAATGTTTCAAAGATGCTTTTCTACCTTTTCTTCCTGCTCCTGTAGTGAGTGTACACACAAGGGGAGCTGTGTCTCTAACAGACTCCAGACCACTACAAACACTCATCGTACCTCCTTCGTGACATCAACATGAGACCCCTGTGTCTACATACTAAGGAAACATAAGAGCTCATGGTGAAACACCTGCATAGCTCAGCAAAATATTTTAAAGAGACTGATTGTTTAAGTTGTTGACTGTGCTGCTGAAAAAAGCAACATAAACTATCTTTTGTCATGGTGGTGGTGTCTACTAGTCTTTTACACTATCAAGTCAATATGGTATTTTGAATAGGGTTTTTTTTTTTTACCACCAGTAGACATTAAGTCATTGCTAAAGTAAAGTTGGTCATGGTCTTCTTTTCCTTTACTTACCATTTTAAATGTTTGATTTCCAAAAAGCCATCTGTCAGAATGAGCCGCCTGGCCTGAGCATTAAATAGACCATGAAATTTGTAATCTAATTGTCGTACAAATGAAGTAGTTGTTTCTATGAATCACGGCTCTGCCCTTCCCTTTGTATTGTTCAGCATTTAAAACCCCTCAATGGTACCCCACAAAACCTAACCTGAACCCCATTACCTCACCACACTTTCCTGCTTCACGGACTATGAAGAGGTTGCACATTATTGGTTTCCTGTACACCCATGGGAAGTAGGACCAGGGTGGTGTTAATGAGGGAAAGGGAAAGGAGACTGATTGGGAGGACAGACCCCAATGGGAGGCTTGAGGAAGGACAAATATGAGCTATTAAGTAAAAAAAATCCAATAAGCTGGTCCTCTGTAGTTGCTCTGCTATAACGCATTGGTATATGCAGAAACCACAAAACCTGATATGCTTATACTGGAAATAAAGACTTTTTCTGTAAGTTAAACCAAGTATTGCAATATCACTGAGTCATGCTGAATTTTGGCAAGGAAATGTAGACCACTAATTCCTCGAGAGCTGAAGATTCTGGTGTTGTTCTCGTGTCCTGTGCTGTGCTATGTAGATTTTGAGAAAGAGTGAGTTGGGTAAGTGCTCTGTTTTCCTTCTCTAGTGCAGGCTGGATTCATTCCAGAGGTTTTGCTTACTCGTGTATCAGCTTTCTTCTCCCACTCAGCCCTCTGGAGTGTTGTGGTGGTACAAAATGGAATCAAAGGAGGCCTGAGAGCATATTTACACAATGCATACGGCATATGGAAACCCAAACATTTCAATACACGCAGCTTCGCTGTTGTGGTCAGCCAACTGTCGACTGTACCTTGGGCTCCAAAAACCTGGGCAACTGTTGAGTGGAAGTTGTCATGACAGTTTAAAAACTGAGAGTTGCATAATCAGGTCTTGGATGAACATGATGGCCAAGCAGCAAGCCCAGTTTTAAGACAATACACTTCATTTAGATCTCAAACCCCCATGAACAGTTGAATAATACAAATTAAAGCCAAAGAGGGCCCTTCTTCATATGAGGCAATGTTTTTCTTTGTGTTGGCAAGAAGCAGAATGTTTAATGCAGAAATAAAATGTAGAAAGTAAAATGAGGAACTTCTGTAAACCACTGTGGCATGATTGGATGGATATCTACTTGACAGATATTTGCTGAATAAACAAATATCTCAAATAATATCTCAGGTCTGTGTTAACTATTTTAATAATGTGTGGTGAAGAAATTGACCAGGAAGCCAAAAGAAAAGGGCTGATGGGGTTGCGCTTAGGCTACTGTGATTTTGCAGTGCCACGCTCACAACAAATAAAAAATGATGTATCAAAAGACACCATTGTTTGTAAGATTCAATATTCAGATGGTGTTTTTTTTATTATTATCTGTACTTCACAGTTTCTTCCCTCAAAACGGGTGCTTTTTGGCCAGAATAAGAACAAGCATACCAGACTTTATGCAGACAGTCAAAAGATTATCTATCACTTTTTCCCTGAGGAATGAACATGCCAGGTGGCCGAACAGAACACTTCCAACATTTTTCCAGGTGATCACTTGTAGCTGTCCAACAGTACAATTTTTGCTCAACTCTAAGAAATTATGAAACTGTTGCAGAATATGAAGATATCCGATTTGTGTCCTTATTTGTAACCAAGCCATACCACCATTTCTGTGTTTCAGTATTTATTCTGTGGCTCAGTTAAAAGGCATTTACAATGTTGTTGTTGTTTGGCTGACCCAAACTACACTATATGACAATGAACTGAGGTCAATGTAAATTTGACCACACTATTCCCTAATGAAGCCATGTTTGTTTTCGTCTCTGGCCAATAAACTCTCCAATCAACCCTTACTTTATGACAGAGTTTTAACACAAGAGATCTCTATCTTTGATGGGCAACGATTTATGTGTGAGTTTATGTGTTTTGAGTGGAGTGTTTGAAAAGCTGACATGATAATGTATTTTGTCACATACACCATGCTAAATATACCATCCATTCCTCGTATGACTCAAAAAAAAAAAAAAAACCCAGTTGCATGTACATCAATCAATTTAGAAGGATAATGGATGTAATAAAGTTTGTTACATTTGTGAATGTCTCATTGACCCATTTAATTGTGTGGTTTTGGGACCAGAAACCAGAACCACACACAGTGCTGGCCAGGAAGACCACGTCATCTACACTCCGCCAATGCTGTGGGTGGCACTAGTGCTGTGGAAACTAAACAGTCACTGGTCTCTGAGTGTGGATATTCTTGTAAAGGCACAAACGGACTGCTTCTCTAATTACCACAAAGGCAATGAGGTGCACAGTCTGGAAAGCACTGAATCTTGGGGAATATTTTTGTTTTTTACCTTCCATGACTCACCATTTTATTCTACTGTGTAATCAAATACAGCATACGGTGAAGTTGGCTTTGCCAAGTAGGACGTGTCCCTGGATCAACATCTGTTGTTGGTCCTGGAACAATATTCTTGTCAAACAAACACAGCCATAAACCGAACAATGAACTAACCCTGCCCTAAACCCAATGCTACACTTACCAATGTTTCCTAACTATGATCAATGCAACAAGTTTGTCTGTCTAAAATAAATGTGAAACTGGTGTAACATGATACATAGCCAATCAGAAAATATTTAAATTTACATTTATCACATGCTTTTATCCAACGCGACTTAAAGTGCATTCAGACTATACTTTTTTTTACCAGTATGTGTGTTCCCTGGTAATCGAACCCACAACTTTTTGCGGCTCTAATGCAATGCTCTACCACTGAGCCACAGGAACATTCTGTTTATTTAATCACTTTTTAACGTTCAGGATTAGCATCAGGTCATAACGCATGTGTAAAAAAGTATACATTTTATTTTTTTTAAATTGTAAAGTGTATAAATATTTGTACTTTCATAGGTATTGAGACATCTAACCTAACTCCTACCCTAAACCAATCCACTTCTCAACAACATAAACACTAAACAGGTATGTATTGAATAAATATTTATTTACAGGTATTTATTAATACTCCCATATTTAATTTCATCATGGCGATATTCCCATGTCCATCGTGTCTGTGTATGCAGCCAAAGGCTTCATTGTAAGAAATGGAGAACACTGCACATAAAAAAATGGTGCTAAATGTGTACCCTGGGCATTAATAAGTGACGCAGAGGGATCCTGACCAAATATCAGTATATGTGACAAATTGGGAGAGAATGTGTTGGTTTATTGTAAAGTTATGAGGAGGGAAAAATGAGATTTCAAGATGGGCAGAGTTAGCCAAAGTTAACTTTCTTAAGTGGAACACAGCTTTTTTTTTGAGCATTCAATATCTATGACTAGTCACAAAAACTGTTACCAACATTCTGCAAAATATGTTCTTTTGGAACAGCATGATATGATGACAGAACTGAAGCATCCCTTTTAGCTATTGTCAAATGTTCCTTTCACTTACAATTGTGGCTGGTTAGGAAACATTTCAGATTTAAATTGAAGATAAATATAAACAGACCTTTCATCACTTGTCACTTTAACATGCCATGCCTGGTTAGGATACAATAGTCGCATTTCCACTGTCGGGCCTAATGCGGCCGTGCTAGTGCGTGCCAGGGCCAGTCGCGTTTCCACTGTCACTTCCAGTGCCTCGTCGGGGCTTCCTCGGGGCCAATGGCCCGGGTTTTTTGGCCCGATGAAAACCTTGGGCCAAAGCGGGCCAGTGGGGGCTAGAGGAGGGGTTATGAACAAAGGCGGAGTTACTCTGCGTCTTTGAGAGCGTCAGCGCTGCAGATAATTTCAGAAAGCTAAAAGCAATAACACCAGCATTAAAAACTTTTTTAAATAACTTGAGCTCAAAATTCACTTTCAGTCAGCAGCGAGTGTTTGAAATAACTTGATCCGATGTGTATTATAATCACCATACAAGGCAGAAATATTTATAAGCGATGCAAAAGACTATGCACGCTAGGCATTAACATTATCATAGTTAACATGGTAAATATGACCACTTGAAGAAATCGGACGTCAGCTTCTTATTCTCTATCACAATCGTGCATTTATTTAGTAACATATTTTATCTGTTGTAAGTCTCGTCTCGTTTAGTTTTTGTTCGGGAGCTTTTATAAAAATACAGAAATTATCATTCTTTCTAAATGTGATGTATAGGCTATTGTGACTTCAAATAAACAGAAACAGACTCGACTGAATAAGCAGACTACGTTCATAACAATTCATTTCTGTGTGACTTATTTCCCATCATGATAAATGAATTAATTATGATCAATGTAACACTTATTATAGAAAAACATTGATGCTTTTGGATTTAAATATTTAACAAAACATGCAAACAAACGGCCGTGTTCGTTTTGTGATCGCGCTAGTTCCAGAGACTTATTTCTTATTCGTTTTCTGATAACTTCTCTTTGTTGGTGAAATGATGGGGTTTTGTGACGTTGTTCCTGAGAGGCGTGTAAAGAGCATGTATTAATGATGCACAGCGGAGCTTCATGCCCTGACTGTGGAAACACAGCACTATTTTGGCCTTGGTGCTACTGGCCCGAGGCTACTAGCCCCGCCCGGCCCGTTTTAAGCCCTGGCTCGCACTGGCCGACAGTGGAAATGTGGCTAGTGTGACTGCTGCATTCATTTGTTGATCCAAGAACATGAGGCACCATAACCTGGAGGATTCTTTGTGTCTATGGCATGTCAGTGACCTACCCTGACCCCTCCCAAACCCGGGACCCCATGTTGCACCCCTACCTCCTAGCACGCTGCAGGTGATGGCCTCTGTGTGTTGGGCCAGGAGTTCTGCTTTAGCAATGGCAGCCAGTGACAAGTAGCTGGCCATGTTTCTACTAAGCTCTTGGTTCCCCTGCCTCAAGAACCGCACTGCCACAGGGACCGCTAATGCCATCACAGGAGGCCTGTTGTAATTCTGAAAAAAGAAAAAGAAAATCAACCTGCATTTAAAGGTCACAGATTCTTTCAATTAACCGTAAACTGTTTACTAGTTATATCCAATACAAACACTTAAGCCTGAATTTGGACGCTAAATTAGAAGTTTCATTCAAATAAAGCAAAATCAATGTACAAGTGTGTGCTAATTCTGTAAGATTTTAATAGATTCAGTAATCACATACAGTTAAGCTGGCTGCTTAGTTAATTGAATAAAAATCATAAAAACAACAAGAGATACTACATAAGGCATGAAAGGCAGCAGAAAACATTTCAAACAATAAAAATGAACAGAACACAGAAACCATTTGAAATGTTCTGCTGCCCCCTAATGTAGAAGATGTGAACATGTCAGATTGACAATCAGAAATGGAAAGTTCTTTAATCAATACACTACTACACAGCAAGTACATTTGATATAGGTTTTTAAAATAAAATGATTAAAATTTATGTTTAAATATTAACAGTTTGAGTGCCATAATTAGTGAATTTTTCGAAATTTTCATGTATCTAATTAGTGTACATTATAGACATGGTATGAGAATGAATTTCATTTCTTCTGTAGCAAATGAAAAGTTTTTCCTTAATGTAAAAAGAATGGCCAATTATTACATTCTTGCCTGAAGGAAAAGGGTCCTTGAATATCTAAAAGCATGATGTAGGGCAAAAAAACTTCCAAAGAACCCAAGCTAATTATAAAACGCCCATTTGAATATGTGACTGCTGCTCAGATCAAAGAGCCCTTCCACAAATAGTTCTGAAGAACTCAGGCATAAGACTGTTCAAGCTGCAGTCCTCTAATGAATACTGATCTCCACCACTACCCAGAATGCATCACTCTAGCTCAGCCTCTCTCTAAGCCCTGCTCTAAGATTCATATGTGGCTTCTTATGTTAGTGAATGTGTGTGTGTGTGTGTGTGTGTGTGCGTGCGTGCGTGTGAAAGAGAGAGAGAGAGAGAGAGAGAGAGAGAGAAAGAGAGATAAAAATATAAAAAGAAAGAGAGGAGAGAGGAGTCAGTGTGTGGAAGGATGTGGGAAATCCGACAGATATAGACCCTTTACCACAATTCTGGGGCTGTCAAAAGCGAAATAATTGTAGTCTCAGCCTCAGACATCAGAAAGTCACACAAAACACTTCGGGAGTTTTGAAGTCATCGTCTGATTGGTTCATTTTTACAGGATTTTCTGGAAGAAGTGAATGTCAAGGAGCCTGTTTAGTAAAGACAACACTCATTTTTCTTTTTATGCTTATGGATGTGCTGCACTTTTTGGACCAACTGTACCCTGACTATTACCATGAGGAATCTGCTGTCATGGGGCTAAATGTAGAAAAATCATTAAGGGTCATTTGTGTGCTCTGGCTCTTAAAGGGATAGTTCACCCATGTCATTAATAACTCACCCTCATGTCTTTCCAAACCCGTGAGACCTCCGTTCATCTTCGGGACACAGTTTAAGATATTTTAGATTTAGTCCGAGAGCTCTCAGTCCCTCCATTGAAGCTGTGTGTACGGTATACTGTCCATGTCCAGAAAGGTAAGAAAAACATCATCAAAGTAGTCCATGTGACATCAGAGGGTCAGTTAGAATTTTTTGAAGCATTGAAAATACATTTTGGTCCAAAAATAGCAAAAACGACGACTTTATTCAGCATTGTCTTCTCTTCCGTGTCTGTTGTGAGAGAGTTCAAAACAAAGCAGTTTGTCATATCTGGTTCGCGAATCTTTCGTTCATTATCTGGCTCGGTGTTCATCTTCAGTTCTCTCTTCACAGCAGTTCAGTCAGTTTACTGTTTGAGTACATGAATTACTCCGGGATATTGGTTTGTTTGAACTCAGAGGGAGTGTCAGCCACATTAAAAAAGTTAACAGCCTAAGTCATTTGTGGATTAATGCTTATTGGAGATGCGAACTGTTTCAAACGATTCAGTTAGATTTGGTGAACTGGTTCAAGAAGATCCGGTTACATCGAATGATTCGTTTCTGAACCTGATATCACTAAACTTGAATGCGCTCATAACAGACCCAGAAGAGAAGACGATGCTGAATAAAGTCATAGTTTTTTACCAAAATGTATTTTCGATGCTTTAACAAATTCTAACTGACCCTCTGATGTCACATGGACTACTTTGATGATGTTTTTATTACCTTTCTGGTAGGGATGCACGATCATGATTTTTCATGGCCGATTCCGATTTTTTACAAGCAAACTGGCCGATTCCGATACTGATTTCCTTTTTTTTTTTTTTTTAAGCAACAAACAAAAAAGAAGGAAAGTGTGCATAAACAAGATGTTTATTTGGTATTTAATAGGCCAAACTGGCTTTTGGCTATTTAAAATAATAACCATAATCATCTGAAATTGACGGCAGTAACTGCACAGTGAGTAGCCTACATTCAATACAAAAATAGATGGTACAGACATCAACATTTAGCTTAGCATTAACTGTAACCATGTGAAATTAAACGCAATAACTGCATAGTTCTACAGTCCAAGCAACACAATCAACACACATTCAATGAGATGTTTCTTAATCAGCGTTCAGTATTTGTTTTAGTTTTTAAATTTGGTTTTAAATTTAAAAAATGTCTTTACCAGTGAGACTAAATAAATGTATGCTATATAAATACATTATTCCAAAATGTTAAAATCAAATAATGTTGGTGCGAATAAAATAAAGATGCAAAATGTTTCATTCATCCAATTAAAAATGTTACAAATTAAAAAAAAACAAAAGAAATAGGGTAATGATTCACATCTATATTTTTTTTTACTTGAGCCAATGAAAAATGAATTACTATTGGCTCAAGTTAAAAAAAAATATAGATGTGAATCATTACCCTATTTTTTTTTACTTTTTTTTTTAATGAAAAACTTCAGTGTGCTACAGCAGGTGATTTTTAAATCAAATTAAGTCGATGTAGTTTTAAGGTAAAATAAAAATAATCATCCTAATGCAGAGCTGACGTTTACTTCTGGCTTTTCAAACGTGTATGCAATTTCCACTTTATACAAAAAAAAAAAAAAAAAAAAAAAAAAAAAGGATTTCAGTTTTGTCCCTTCACCATCTCTGCAGGGCGCGGACAGGTACAGATAAACTCGTGCAGCTTCTGTGAGCGCAGGAAAGGGACTCTTATTTTGAGCAGTCGGCTGTTCGCTTCCTATCTGTGCCTCAGACGTGTAGCTCTGCATTTCCAGTGATGAACGGCTGCCCGTGTCCTGTGCACAGATTTCGAAATACTTTGACACAAATGACATGATAGCGAATGTTTACAATGTAGTCTGTGCACGTGGGCGCACTTCCGGAAAAATCGGCCGAAAAAAGACCAAATATCTAAAATATCTTAAACTGTGTTCTTAAGATGAACGGAGGTCTTACGGGTTTGGAACGAGTGAGTCATTAATGACATAATTGTCCTTTTTGGGTGAACTAACCCTTTAAGTGTTGCTCCTACCTGCAAGATGCAGCTGGTGATGTCAGAGGCGATCTTGGCATGGGGTGTGTCTTCATCTTTGCCCTGCGGCTGGAGGTTATGCTCGAGACACGACTCCCACAGTGACACAAGAGCCGCTCCATGCCTCTCGATTGAACCTGTTTCCCGAATGGCTGTAGTGATGCGTGTAATGCAGATCTCCACCACCGCTTGGTCATTGTCATTTGTCAAGTAGTCCTGCAACCAATCATAAATCACATAATTGAATGTAAGAGATGCATTTAAGCCTCTTACATGTTGCAAAGTTTCATATACTTAAGAAACCTGTCCAATATATTGTGTGACAGCAGAAATCACATACAAATGAAAGAAATTTGTTATGCTATTTATTCTGAGATATACTGTATCTATGACTTCATTTAAAAAATTCTGACACTTAAAAGAAAACCATAGTCTACTCTGCAAACTTGATTATAATGACAGCGATTTAGTTTGACCACACCGTGTGAAAATGTCAAGCAGTCACAGCTTCACAGATGTTCATTTATTGGTTATTTTGCAAAACATTGCATTTGCATTACTGTTTTAAATCTTTAGTTTTTACCTCTTCATTATACAATAAAGTTGTTTTGCACTGATGCCAAAGTTATCATTAATTTACTATAAATCTAATGTTTTGGTTTGCATCCACCCTGTTTAAATAAAATAAAAAAGAAAATCAAGTTTATTTCTTTTCTGAAATATTTCAAAATCCAGTGAATAGGTCTTCTCACATGGTTATGTAATATATAAAACATATATGGACTGACATCCATCCACTGTCTTTTAAACTACAGAGTATTTACATGCAAACAGCTTTATCTAGATTTCTGAAAGCATGAAGTATCTCTAAACTTGAAAGTTTGGTAGCAAATATTTCATCTTTGTGGTGTGGCGTGTTCAGAATGATAATGCTATGCAAGTGACTGTGGAAAGGAGGACACTGTAGGCCCTGGAGAGAGAATGAGATGAAGAGAGAATGAGAGAAGGCTACTCCTGAGACGCTGGATGAGCCCAAATCTGTTTACAAAAGCCAGCCAGAACAAAGAAGCCCAGCTTTATCACACTCAGTGACACCAACATTCCTTTCGAACTTCTCTCATTTAAATATAAAACATGCTAAATGTGAAAATAAGGGGGTCACCTTATTCAAATTATTCAAATATGCAGTGCTGACAGGGTCAGTGATCAGCCAGAACGAGCCATATGCTCTCTAACTTCACTTTAACAGCATTACATCAACTAGGCATGTGATCAGCTTAGGAGAAAAAAAGACTATATAATAATGAACATTTATTATTATATTTTCAGATAAAGATAAACAAATATATCACTGTTGCAACCATTGTACAGAAAAATAAAGAAATTAAAAAATTATTTTGTAAGTAATTCATTTAACAGAAGAATTAAGTTTTATATTTGGCAGTAAACCACAGACCTTAAAAGTTTTTCTTTTCTTTACAACAGATTTATAATAGATCCTCATTACAAATCTGGGAACATGCATGTTGCTTTTTTAAATGTTTATTATGAGTAGGGCTGGGCAATAAACAATATCATATCGAGACATACAACATTGTCATACAACAGAAATAACTGCAGTAACAGCCAGTCAGTGCATGTCCATTATAAGTCTGCATGTCTATCTGTAAATGAGTGCTAAGGTTTCGTCTATTACACAAACTCAAACATATGAAACGCTCATAGTTCTGTCTCAATATATGAGGACAGTCCATTGAAATTGCTCTGAGCTGCTCTAAGATTCACTTCACAATTTTCTCAACATTTAATTTGCTGCTCTGGTCAGGCCATCCTTAAAAATATTTTGGTTTGCAGTAACAGTAATAAAAAAAAAAAGAAAAAAAAAAAAGGGTCGGCCTATATTTTTCTTTCAAGTTTCAATGTAAAAAAAAAAAAAAAGTACATTTTGGTGATGGTGATGACGTAAGTATGAATTTAAACAAATTAGCATATCGTGACGTCACTGACTGTGTCTTCAACCCGTGCCTTCGGGCGCATAATTGCAAACCTCATTTTGATGCAGGCTATATAGACCAACAAATTTAAATCTTCGTCAAAAACATGTTTATTGCATGAATTTCAGGTGAGAAGAAAAAAAAATGAGGTACGGTTATACTGTTTTACTTGCATCCACCGCTAGGTGTCAATGCAACCTACAAATGAGAGATCGTTTACTTTGCTTTCTTGGGTTGTCACTTTTGTGAAAAAAATCCTGTTTGATTTGAGTGACAAGTGTACATTGAATCGATTGTAAAAATCGATTTTGCATGTCTAAAGTGTTATAAGGCAAATAACACCAAATATAGGTAAATCCACGGACAACAGGCAGGAGGAATGTAAAGACCAATATTTCTGATGATTTTCTGGCGTGACGTTACGTGCACAATGACAAACAGGAGTGCAACATTTTCGAAAAACAATAAGCAGAGTGGACTGCCATAATGAAAAACATTTACTGCAGGCTTCAACATGGCTGTGTTTACAATTAGAAATTTCAACAACAACAAAAAATCGCATAGGCGATTCTAGGGCTGTCAAAAAAAAATCGAATTTCGAATAATCGTTGAATTTAAAATAAAAATCCACTTTCAAATGCAAAAACCTTGCATATGAATTTTAGGTGTGCATTAAGGAAGCTGCCTTATGAGCCCCGATACTTCACATTCCATTCACGTTCCATTCCATCTCGCCGCGCGCACAGTCGTGTCTACACAACTTTCAAAGGCGGAGGAGCTTAACTGCGTGTAGCTGCTGTCTCATCTTTCATCTCGTGTACGCGCACCGTCCGCACGGGTCTCAAAAAATGCCCGCACGCGGATGATGAAAAGGACATAATGCAGACAGTGTGCGGATGGCCAAGTATACTTGATCTTTATAAGTGACGCACGAGATGCGATGACGATGTATGTGGCATTGCATTATAAGGTTATGTTAGCCCATCCAGTTGAAGCCACTACAAAAAAAGAGAACATCAATGTGGAGAAGATCTTGTTTACATCAAAACTGAAACCAAGCCGTTCACACAGAACGCATATTTCGCGCATTTTCTAGAGGGACACCGTTGGACTCGCGTCTCGCACAAGAGAGCCGCATGTTTAGAAAGACACGTAAAATTAATGTATTTAATTTCATTCTCTAAAAATATCTCGAGACTTTATGTTGGGTTTTTGTTCCCCATCCCACTGCATCTCATGTTTTTAAATGAAAAAATGTATTCTGTGTGACTGGTTTTCCGCCCTTATTTAACAATGCATGCATACATTATGCTGTTTTGTTTATAGTTCTTTAAGCAACTTAATAATAATTGGTTCATAAACATTATTTTAAATATTATGTTGTTTTTTCACAGTCATGTATTCTAATGCTTTGAATAAACGTGCAGTAATATTTTGCTCGATGCAAGGCCTCAGAAGAGAAGCAAAAAGCTTTTCTTCACCCTAGCTGAAATTATGCATTTTAAATTCGAATACAATTAGAATTTTGATCATATTTAAGTAAAAAAATGTGAATTTAGTTTTTCAGCTATGTTGACAGCCCTAGGCAATTCTAGCCCGAATCTGTATCTGTATGCATGAGACTGTCTGGATACCGGCAGAATTCACATTTCTGTTGTAGAAAGAAAAACATTGTGCAGAAGTATTATTTGCTGTTATGCGTGTGTGTCCGAAGCTGCAGTTGCTGTGTGACGCGTGTAAAAAAAAAACCTGGACGCGCTCCGAGAGAAGGTCGTTAAAATCAATTTCCTATTTTCGTTTTCGAAACTTGTGTTGGTTGATTCGTGCTTGATTCGTGCAATAGATTTTCGAACATAAAGTGACAGTCGACACGGTCACGGTTTTAGACTAGAGAGGAGAAGGGATGGGAAAAGATCTGGGCACAGTTTTTCCAGAACTTTGTGCCAAGTTAAAGCGGTGTCGAGCTGTTTTGATTAATTTTTTTAGATGTATTATGGTGCCCGAACCCGTATGACTTTGAACAGTGACCGCGAACATTTAGTTTACTGCAGCCACAGCCATCATTACCAAGCGCGAACCGTTGACTCTGGCAGTGAGTGAGAGGAGACGAAGAGAACGCACAGGCCACAGTGTGACATCCGTGTAAACATAGATGACGTCATGGTTTTTTTTTTTAAAAGAAAGAACGTAGTCTTCGTTTGTATGTAGGCCTAGGCAATTTATATACTTACAATACTTACTTGAATATAATTAATATTATTTTATTGCTTTTGTATTAGTTGTTTGAAGAGTAAAAATAAATTGGTCGGTCTTAACGCAAATTTACAATCGGCAAGTCGGTCGGACTAAAAGCAAAAATAAATAAATAATTGAGTCGGTCCTACATTGACAGGGTCGGTCGGGTTACAGCAAACAAGAATATTTTTAAGGATGGCCTCAGTGCTCTTGATCCTCTAGCTCTGGCCTCTCTGTTGTCTCTGTGAGAAAATCCAGGCTGGTCATCATCAGTGGATGTCTCTCCCCAGAGATGAGGGAATCTAATGAAGAGTCAGAATGATGGTCTGATATCCTCCTTTTCCATTCTCGGCTTTCTGACCTCCCAGAAGTCTTCCTTTTTCTTTTACCGCCCTGTCTAATCTTAACCTGTCTGTCTAAGCTTTGGTCTTGTTTGGAAAAAACAACCTCATTGTAGAAGGCCTTTGTTTTATTTTTTTGTTCTTTAAAATTATTTAAGAATGTTGTGTCATGAATGTACTATTTTGGGATCAGAGTACTCACCGGTGAACAGGATATGACTTTGATTTTCTCCAGGGCTTGGGACAGACAGTCTTCAATCTCGCTGTCATCCAGAGAGAAGAGGTCTCCTGCACGGGACAGGTCTCGCTGTCCCAGCACTAGACGGAACAGCTGGTGCATCCTGGGACAGAATCAATCTTGAGCAGGCTGTCCCTGCCCTGTGTTACCACGATGACTTGACATGCTCCTGAAAAAGAGGAAAAGTGATCAAACTAGTGAAGAAAGACAATTATGAGGAAGATATATTAAGGGGACAAAGGAAAAGAGGGAGTAAGAGACAATACAAGAAAAAAAAATGTTTCATTGTATTTAAACTTTCATTGATCTTTGCACATTTTTATTTGAGGGCATTAGGGCTATACTTAGACTTTCTAAACTATAACATAAAAAAAGAGAGAGAAATAGTTCACCAAAAGAAAAAAATCTAAATTATTAGTATGATTTTTTTTTCCAAACAATATCCAGACTGCAAATATTTGATTATATTTTTTATCTAAATATTTTATCAAATATATAAAAAATAAATAAAAAACACTTTTGATACTTGAAATAAAATGTAATGAAATAAAATTAAATATAATAATAATAAAACACACGCACACACACACACACAAAATACAAAAAATTTACTCCATTTAAATGGAATTCAGAAAAATTAAAACAGGATAAAATAACAGTCCAGAAAAATGTAAACAGAAGAAAAATATATAACATGACATAGAACAACACGATGACTGTGAGTATACGATGCTTGAGTGTGTTTACCCTCAAACTGCTCTCTTTCGAATACTTCTCTCTTTTTAAAGGCCATCTCGAAATTTCTCCTTTTGTTTTACACACAAAAATACAGAATAACACTTTGGAACGAGGTAAATTAATAAGCAAGTTGAATAAGTAAAGTCAGGATTTCATTTTCACTAGTCCTTTCAAATATTCTGCATGCGTAAAAAATGGCTTATGCCTCTAAAGTGAACCTGGATGGAATTCCAGGCTGTTACCGGGTTTCTGCAGGATTTTTAAGCTAAAATTTAAGAACTTTTTAAGAACTGCACAAATAAAATGAATACCATATGAGTGGGGTTGGGCAATGTCTATAGTACCATATTAAACTGTAAAATTACTGTAAAAAGCATAATTTACAGTTCAGATACAGGTTTTCACAAAAACAAAACGTTTTATAAAATGCTTAACTTTACATTTCAGCCTTTAAACCATTTTTAAGAAATTGTCAAAAGTATTAATTATTATATTCATTTGAACAATTATTATCGATAAAATATTATATCAATTAAATAATATAAATTAGGGGTATGCTACAGTATATTGACAAAAAAAATGATATCTCAATAATTTTCTGGGATTTTATCGATAACGGTAATTAAATAATATTTTTGCTATAGTGTGTTATTGTGCTGATATCTTATCTCTAATTGTGCAAATAATACAAATTAATCATTTCCAACTAGTTTTATGGCCATTTTTACCTTTAAGCCATTTTTTCTAAAAGTGTGCACCATCTTTTCAGTCAAATTCTTGCATTTGGCTTTTATCAAGCAAATGAAATCAGTATCAACAAAACTGATCTTTGCAATGAAGAGGAAACACAGAAGCGGCATTAGAAGTGTCATTTAGATGCATTTACACACTGTTTAATGCAGCCCCGAGGGACATGGAATAATTTAACTTTTAATACATAAATAATGTTTTGATATTTTAAACATAAAACATTGAAAACTGATTTTTGAAATTATATAAAAAATGAAAAGGTATCTTAAATGTGACATTAAAACTGCCAGTAGGTGGCAGCAAGTCACTGTTAAGTGAGTCATGGCGTTTAAACTGAATCATTTATTACATGGGCAATTCATTCAGAAACAAAACACCGTTGTGCTGTTCAGAGACGCGAAACAGCACTGTGGCTGTGTTTGGAAAGATTTTTAGAGCAAAAACAGGAAAATACGATGTCTTAAGGCCCTTTCACACCGGATGCGTAACGAAAAAGCGAAACGAAAAAGCGAATAGTTCGCGTGCGAATAGTTCGCGTCAAAACCATTCACATCAGCCGCGACGCGAATTTGCGATGTCTGTGACGTTCAGAGAGCTTCAACATTCCAAAACTTTCGCGCCGACAGTTGAGAAAATGGACACTTCAACATCATCATCCAGTGAAGACGAGCTTTTCATTTTCTTTAAAAGACAGAAAAGAAGGTTTTGGGTGCACCTAGTCCTAAAGAACAGAGAGTCTGAAGGGGAGTATGCCAATCTTGTACAGGAGCTAAAACTTTATCATGGCCGGTTCCGCACTTACTTTCGGATGTCTGTGGGACAATTCGAGGAGCTCCTTCAGATAGTGGCACCGCATCTGACGAGACAAACCACAAACTTCAGGGAACCAATTGATCCGGAGCAGCGTCTGGCAGTCTGCTTAAGGTGAGCTGTCCTCTTACAAACATCAGCCCATAGAACACACACACAAGTAATCAGAAGATCCGTCATTTTTGCTGTGACGTCACCTTTGTTTCCTTGTATGTGATTGGCTGAAGCATTTTTGTCGCCTCAAAAGTAAAAAAAAATCGACATCGAAGCGAAAAAAATAAAAGTCGTTTTTTCGCCTCAGCACATTCGCGTTCGGTGTGAAAACACTCATTACACAAACAGCTGATCAAAAAATAAAACCATCGCGCGAATTATTCGCACGTCAAAATCGCGTCCAGTGTGAAAGGACCTTAAAACGTAAGTCTCTTAATATTAACCTTGTTTACTTAACTATTGTATAAAATCAATATCACAGTTGTAATCCTACTGACATTTGGAGATAAAACAGCACTCTTCATGTGATATTAACTATATGAAATTATATAAAAATATACATTTTCTGCCCCATATCTTGAAGTAAGTGATAATTCTAAATGCATTTTAATAGACTGATTCATGCAGTGAAAAAACGCACTATAAATGCGCCGGCACGCACACTAGTCTAACCTGACTTCATCACTAGACGTATGTGCGCACTCTGTAGGCATTTTGTTTGCTTTTCGCAATATACTGAATATCATCAAATCGCACATAGTTAAAACGACAACTGCAATATTATTATATTATTACAGGATTTGCTGACAACATCACGCATCCCTATACTTTTTAGATTTTGATAATGCATTGTCTTCTTATCGATCCTCAAGTTCAAATTTAAAGCTCTGCGTGTGTGCAAGGTAAAAACATGGGTCGATTTTCACATTGGTCTGAACTCTGAACAAAACAACAGTTGTACAGAAAATGCTCATTCATTCTGCCAGCAGGTGGAGCGAGTGGTTTCCCTGGTAACAGCAGAACACAAAGCAGCACAGCACCGGACTTCGAACGCGCAGTGCTTATTTTTATTTAATAAAATCATAACGTTAGCCTATTGAAATTTAGTTGTCACAGCCATATCTCAATTCTGGTCTTTCCATCCCCAAATTTAAGACCTCTTGAAATCATAATTAAGACTTTCCTGTACAATTTAAAACTTTACAAGGCTTTAAATTTGATACAACTAAATTTAAGTCTTTTTAAGACTTTTTTTAAGACCGCGGAAACCCTGTGTTAGTAAAATTTTCTCAAAAACAATTCTGCCAGTGTTTTCCTCCAAGTAAAGCTAAACCTCTGTTCATCTTTAATGTGTTAAACCTGTACCTGGCAGACTCCATCTTTCATTAAAGAGTGTAAAATGTCACACTTTCAGTCACAAACTCTGCGAACATGAATCACTGTCAAGAACGCTATGTGTTCAGCTATTTCTCAGAAAGGACTACAGAATGTATTTTACTCAGCTTGTATCATGCAGGATTGACTGTCTTTAGTTTATCTTGGTTATATGGCAAGGTTATAAGTTATGAAATCATGCGGCTGTCCTTGATGGCAATCTCCTGTATCAGAGGTGGGTAGTAACGAGTTACATTTACTTGAGTAATTTTTTCGGAGTATATTTAAAGATGGGTACTTTATACTCTTACTTGAGTAAATTTTTGGGGAAAAATCTGTACTTTTACTTCGTTACTGTGGGCGACGCTCCTCTCGTTACTTTATCTTAATGCAATAAATGTTATAAATGCTTCAGTTTATTCCAAACGCGCCGTCTACTTTTCTCTGGACAATGAGCGATGCCCATTCGCGAATGATTCATTCTTTTGAGTCAATTCTGTTCAAAGGCTTGATCAAACCAATTGGCAAACGAGCGAATTGGTTCATGAATCAGTTTGAATGATTCGTTCAGTTCCCTGCCGCACGCGCTGAGCGTCTGAAGCGGTTCGCACAGAGTTGTAACGTTTAACATCAGCAGCGTTGAAAACGTGGATATGGAACTGCACTGAATTGAAAGCAAATCTGCAAAGGCTATTATTTGCTTGCGATGGAGATCCTTATTAGATGAACACCGCGTGTCCTGTCTACTGTTCATTAGGTAATAACTTGGGCTACATTCGATTACAGTACACGATACCACAGTGACATTAGTTTGTTGTACGTGTGTGGCTTATGACAGAGGGGAGTCAAGTTGAATGCAGCTTCCAAGAGACAAAAAATAGCCCATTAAGATTTTATTAATTTTAATACAATCACACCGGTGCGAGTACGTTTAGCAAGTCATATCATCATCAGTTGCTAAATTCAGATCTGTGATTGCTTGCTGGCGCTGCCAGAGATAGATGCGTTTTTACAGCGCTGCGCATTATAACCAATCATACACGATTCTGTTGAGCTTATGAATGTAATGGCCAATCAGAGGTGTTCAGATGAGTCATTGCTAAAATGCCGGTGCTTCCTTCATTCACTAACTGACAGAATACCTCTTTCTGGCGAATTCTCTTGTCAGAAACAACAAAGTGCAGATGTGTGTACGAATCTATAATTAAGATATTGATTTCACAGTGTTAACAATTTCTGTGATTTAATGGTTTTGTGAGTTTCTGAGAGTGATTGAACTCTAGACAGTGAAAATGATCTTTGATAATGTAAATGTTATTTGCTCTCTTTCTGAACAATGAAAGATAAGTAGGATTTTTTTATAATCACATTAACTTTCAATGTTAAATTCACATTTAATATAAAGTCAGTCGTATTAAAAATATGTTATGGCATGACACCTATATCTGTTACTTAAGTAAACAGACAGGGTTTTATAATAAATTACATAAATTGGAGTAAAGACTGATTTAATATATACATTTATACACACACACATACATTACATACATTTTATCTATATATCTAAATAAAAATAGGCTCAGTATATATGACCCAAAGTAACTAGTAACTAACTACTTGAGTAGATTTTTTATCCGATACTTTTTTACTCTTACTCAAGTAACTATTCAGACTAGTACTTTTACTTTTACTTGAGTACAGTTTTTGGGTACTCTACCCACCTCTGTCCTGTATGAAACAGCTTGATTCAGAATATTCTGTTGCCATAATACTGGCAAGACGCAGCAATGAACAACAATCTGGCAATCAAAAACAAAACTTTATAAAGAAAGATCGCTGTCTTGGGCCTCTTATTTGTTCATCAGTCATCAGTCAGTGATCCAAACGGATCATAGGTCCTGCCAATTAGAAGGCATTATGAGGCAGGCAGCCAATGGCATTTCAGTCGCTAAGGAGGCGACAACACAGCTGCACTTCACACCCGGTCTTCACATTCCAGAGCTGAGCATCGCTAGGATACCATAGGAAGAACGTTCACAGACACTTTAGAGGTCTGACCAAACCACTAATACTCAAATACAATCCCAGTGACTGTATCTGGGCAAGCACAACAGGCTCCTGTCAGCCTCTACTTAAAGCTGTGAAAATACATTGTCCAGCTGCTCATGCAGCTATGACTACGTTTACATGCGCACTAATAATGCACATGTAATAAAGGACTTAATCGCATTATGATTTTTTACTGCCATTATTCACACACCCCACTACACATTACATATTACAAATGATGGACTCAGAAATAGCAGGTGCATTACTGGCTGCTATTTTAATTTATTTATGTGTAATGCAAAACACTTTTGTACGGCTGTAGTCTATTCTATATTTTTTTGTCACCATATAAATGTGATGGCAATTCACTTGCCTACACTGCTGTCATGTTCTACTTGCTGTTTCTGGATAAGGGTATGTGGAACAGACACTGGTGGCAGCAAGTTGTGTTTTACACAGAAATGCAATACTTTCTTCCCTGCCATCATTTCTAATCTGTGTATTATAACAGGTGCGTGTCACATCATTCATGTATGTCACGCGCACATGCGCACTTTGGTCAGAGCGGTAATACTAGGATTAACGTATTTACATGCCTGTATATTTTGATTAAAATTGGTGTACGCCACCTTTGTTAATACGATTATGCATGTTGCGATTATACGCTTAATCGCATTATTTAGATTTTAGGAATATTGACAAAATCTCATTATAATCACATTAAGAGGGTGTATGTAAACACAATCATTTACCCTTATCTTGCTCCACAAAATGCTATTCAGGAACCAAGAACATCAAAAAAAATCTAATTATGCATTTGGCAGAATAAGCGAAAAGGCCGAAAAAATATGTAGCGATTAATGACTATGAGATCAAATAGAGGCACGCACTAATGTAGCAAACATGTCGTCAGTGAAAGTATATAAAACTATCAGAGAAAGATGCAGAATTCATTACAAGCACGAAGCACCAGCAGCGAGAGACTGTTTTGTGCTGCATCACATGTCTCCAATGAGAAGAAAAGGTGTCTAATGCAGATGGTTAGGTTACTGTATGAAGCTTGAAATCGCAAAAAATTATCTCAAACGATTAGCAAATAATGATTAGCAGAATGTTATATTTTCTAATGCATGCACAAATTGCATGTATTCAAATAGCGCTGCACGAGCTCGCTGCGCCAGGGTTCAAAGTCCAAAGCGCAAGGAAAAAACTGTGCTGAACTTATTACTCATCTGTTGGTCAGTAACGTTTTTGTTATTTTTTTTGAAAGACATGTGACAATAGCTGTTTACATGGACCCTACTAATCTGATCGTAATAGGACTAGAAGCACAATCAGAATAAAAAAGTCACATGTAAACACGTCAATCATATTGAATTGGCCAAATCCGACTAAAATTTTGATCAGATTATAAGGGGTGGTTTATTCCTTTTTTAATCAGAGCGAGTGGACATGTAAACACATTATTGAATTGAAAACAAAAACTGGAAATTACTGCACATGCGCAGTGACATAGAAATAGCGTAATGATGTATGATGCGTGTAATGAGTTGCTCTTCCTGATGAATAAAGTGTCATAAATAAGTATCCCGTCATTATAAAACTCCCCTTTTACTCAGCATCTGTGAAGTGGAGCAGGACAATGTCCACTAGTCCTTGTTTAAGACTCTCATCAACAGACGACTAGTTTTTTTTTTTTTTTAAGAAAGCAAAACAGCGCAACAGTTAATGTGCTGGTCGTCGCCTAATTAACACCCGAAATAGATAAATATCAAGTGTGCTTTTTAAAACAGTATGCAACAGCAGTGGTAAACAGTATATTCATGCAGTGTGCACATGTCAAAAGAGTAAAAATGATCAGAAGCTTGTAACATATAAACACGTATATCAACCAGATCACTTTATTTAGCGTTCATGTAAACACTACCTTCGGATTCGTCATTCAGAATGAATTCATTCCGATGGATCAAAAAGTGTGATGTGATATGTGACAAACATCTTCCCAAATTCGTAATGAGAATAATTTATAAATCTGCAAGCTGTTGTCAACAAAAAGCAGCAATGAGATCTTCCTGCAGGTTTCTACCAAAATAAAATCAGAGGAAAAAACAACAACTCCATCTACATTCATAAATGACAGTATAGTAATTGTACTGTCATTCTGTAAAATAAAATAAAAAAAGACAATAATAATGATAATATTAATTACCCTACAACAGCTCTATTAATACATTTATTATAACATTCATTTTTCGTGTTCGTGTTCAAAATTGGGAGCTGTAATATATTCATATTTTAAAACAAGTCTCTTCTGCTCAGCAAGGCTGCCTTTATTTGTAAAGTAAAAAAAAACATGCTTGATTCAAATTTTTATTAATTTTAAATTAAATAGTGCTTTGTTGGTATTATGTCTGCTAGAATGTAAAAAAAAAAATGTTAAGTAAATATTTTTAAATTGTTTTTTTGCAATTGTTTCTTATATGTGAAAAGCAGGACAAAACAGTAAAAATCACATTTTGATATCACAAAAAATGGGCCTTCAGCCCAGTGTTTCATTTTGATCGGCTTAAGCCATTTTCAATTTGGTGCATCCGTACTTTTAACCTACTTGTTCATGTTTCATTTGTAAGCTGAGCTTTATGAGGGTATGCAACAACAAAAAAATGTTACAACTAACAGGGCCCTATGAAATTTGTATTATTTTTTCCCAATATTTTTTCAATGTTTCAATGGATACATTCTGGTAATCAAAAAAAAAGCATTTTTTTAAATTTAACAACAATTAATTACAAGTCTAATACAAATGAGATTTTGATAATGTTTTATTTTTTTATTTTTCTGAATTCTCTTTTAATGGTTAAAATAAATGTATAAGCAAAAAGCATGCTTAATCAATTTGAGTCCCTAAAATGGCAACTATTTATTTATTTACCGGTAATTGTGTATTTATTCATTTTACAATAGGGCCCTAAATCTGTGTGGTCAGTTTTATTGATGTATGACAAATGGGATAGTAATTTTATGGCGCTACAAGAATAATCAGAGAAAACAAGCAAAGGAATGCACATGTATGCGTCATTGTATTGTTGTGAACGTGCACCTGACATAGAAGAGAAGAAATTGTTGAATAAAGTTCTTTTTTTTCTCTTTTTTGCACATAAAAAGTATTCTGCTAACTCCATAAAAGCAAGGTTGAACCACTGATGTCACATGGACAATTTTAACAATGCCCTTACTTTTAATTTGTTTTCTGAAGATGAACAAAGTTCTTATGGATTTGGAACAACATCAAGGTGAGTAATTAATGACAGTAATTTGACAGAATATAGTTACTGTTATTATTGTTATTTTTCTCAGTGTGAATGGGCCTTTGATTTTGATTTGGTTACATAGATATAATGAATGGTAAAATTGCTGTATATATATATATATATATATTTTTTAGTGGTGGGCCCTTATCGGCGTTAACGTACTGCGTTAACGTACTGCGAGCTGGGTCTATACTACACGAGCTATGATGACTTTCACCTTGATATTTTAGCGCTAATGTATACTTAGCCGGATTAGTGCGTCACACTGTTTACATCTCGCCTAATGGCATTCTATCACAAAATCAGAGACCACTGTTATCAAAAGTATGGGAATACTTCAAACAGAGGCCAAATAAAATGGCCCTTTGTTCCCTTTGAAAAACAGATATGGTGTACCACGGCAGCACAACTGCGATGCACGAGCACCTCAGAGGAGGAGCACCGTTCACATATCACACCTAAAAACGCGTGGAAAACGCTAGTCGCGCCGCTTTCTCCTTCTTTCCAAAGCGCTCGGGCAGTTGCGCCCCTGGGATGTCTGCCGTTGCTAAGCAACCATGACGTGCTCTCTCCTTGAAGATGCGGAAATTTCAGCAAAGGATAAATGGATTTGCAGCACTTAAAATCGATTGCAGTAGCTCTGCTACTAAATTTATTTCAAAATGGCAATCCATATACAGCTATGATAAGCAGTTCCGTCATCTTAGCTGAGATTTCAACATTGTTACGGGAAAGGATGAAGCTGATTGGTTAGTTCTTGCCACATGACCCGCGGTGCGCTTGCGGCATTCTGAAAAGTTTAGATGTTTCGGTGCGGTGCGGACACGTCTGTTTTCACGCGCTGTTTTCATGATGTCTCAGACAACTGTAAACTTGTGGCTACTGTGGTTTGATTAAAAGCGCTATCGTAAACTCATATTTACCATAGTAAAATAATTTTCTTTGCCTCTTTATTTTTGTATACTGTAAAAACTTCAACCACATTGGTTGAAACTGAATAGAGGTTGAAACATTATATTAGAAGTTGTACTTAGATTAATTATTTATTGTAATAAAAATAATCGTTAGAGTAGTCGACTAATCGAAAAAATAATCGTTAGATTAGTCGACAGAAAAAATAATCGTTAGTTGCAGCTCTAAGCCGAATTGCACTGTAGAGGGCGAGAACGAGTCTTCGCACCTGTGTGTATGCCTACTGTGAAATTACCACATCAAACGTGACGTGCTAACATGGATGCAGCTAAGATGCCGCCGGGTTTGCTTCAGGGATTTTTTTTTTTAAAGAAGCTTCCCAGTGGAAACCTCGACAAGACGCACACCTGTTTCACACATACTCCGTCTGCAGTGTGTATGGAGTCTGTCCGTTACGTATGTGGTGTAGAAGCAGCACGGACTCATAATCATTGTGCTTTCACACAGGACACGTTTGCAGTTCGCTACTCGGTACGTGAACGATCGCTGCACTGCTGCAGATGCACCACTACTGGAACGCACTGACGGACTGCAACCGCGTGAACACTGGAATCCGTTAACATGGGTGCGTAAAAAAATATGAAATGCATACGCACTGCAGACGGAGTATGTGTGTAACAGGCATAAGGTTGTTTGCTTTAATTAGGGGTGTGCACGGATAGTTGAACATTCGAATATTCGTTCTGCTCTAATTATTCGATAAATAAAAATGATATTCGAATTTCGCTATATTTTTGCTTGCCATAAAAAAAAGTCCACAATAAAGCCTAATTCGGTCACTTTCAGTCATTCTCCATGGCATATTTGAAGATGTATGCAAGCAAAAAATAATTAATGAATGAAGAACTGCGGTCTTCTACTCCAAATATGCCGTGGAGAATCACAGAAAGTGACCGAATTCAAGAACATTGTTGCAGCATCTCTCAAGCAACGAATAAACACCGCTAACTTGGAGAATGCAGTGAAAACTCATCTTCTCGCGTCTGCCCTAGACCCTCGGCACAAACATCTCAGGTTTCTCGATGAAAACATGAGAGAAGTAAGAAAAAAAACTTTTTTGAACATTATCAGAACATTTTCCTTGATGCAAGTGGTGCGTCACCAATGATGAAGAGGATGCAATGCCCACTCGTCGGAAAAGGCTGAGCCAGTTCTTCAGCGATGATTACAGAGAGTCTAGCCGAGACGAGTGGGAACAGTTCTTGCTGGAGACATGTATTCCACCAGATGAGGATCCCATTCAGTGGTGAAACGAAAACACGAAGCGCTTCACAAAACTAGCACACCGTTATTTGTGAGTCCCGCCAACGTCTGTGCCGTCAGAGCGCATTTTCTCCGCGGCCTTATTGTTAACAGACTAAGGAGCCGACTTTCCCCCGATCATGTTTACATGCCCGTGTTTCTTAACAAGAACATGTAAAACAATAGAAAAAAAGGCAAAAAAGATTTGCTGACAGTTTCAAAGATTCAAAGTTAAGTGTAAGCTACATTCTGTACAATAGCCTAATTGCTGCAGGCTGCTTTACGTTTTTTCTTTGTTCACTTTTTTTTTTTTTTTTGCTTTTAATCTGTACTTTTGTTTGTTTGCACGCATTGTTAAAAGGTTTTCAGCTACAAAACACGATGTGTAATGTTCAAGCTTATTGTAAGCTTGTTCAAAAATGAAAGGAAACAATAAATGTTGCTGAAAAATAATGTCTGTCTCATTAAACTTAATTTAAATGAATATTCGAATATTCGTTTTTTGGGAGCTCAAATATTCGAATGTGATATTTGCGGAAAATGCCCATCCCTAATTTTAATCTAGATTCATTCCAGGATTACATTGATTAATTTAGATAAAAAAAATGTATCTATGCCGACCACTATATATATATATATATATATATATATATATATAAATAACGCTAGTATAAAACTAGTGTAAATGCGCAAACACATGATGACCCCCTAATTTGTAACCAGATAACTGTGTTGGAAAGAAAGCAGGTCACTTGGTCTGGTCTCTTAAATAATCACCCAGTCACAATTCAGTTACAAATAATCTTCAGGATGTGGCTCAGCAATCTCAGGAATTCAGTCTTTATAAACATGCTGGCATACACACGCTTCAGTGCACACATGCATGCACTAAAGTGCTAGAATGAAAAGCAAAGCACCTCCACAAAACTAGCTAGTTTGTTCTTTGTGCACTGAAGCTGAGTTGAAATTACCGTTATGTGAATTTATGCTGTTGAGTTAATCAATATGAGTCCCTAAATTGCTTGCTTGCCTGCTTGCCTCATGTAGTAAGTAAGTAACACACAGTACATTAAACGTAATAAGTATTTTCATATAAAAATATGAAATATGTGCTGTAAATACTGCTAAACAAAAAAAAAACATAAGAAATTATATTTATTAATGAAGATTTTCAGCTAAGTTTAATGGTGCAACAGAAAAATATTTAGTAGTGTAAAAGTTGTAACTTTGTTTCCATTTATATCGCAACTAACTTTCGCACAGCTGGTGCATCCGGCACCTAAAAACTGTGCAGAACACCCTACAACCTAGCAAATTAGCAACCATTCAGCATAGAGCTGAGGAAAATCACCTATAACTTGGGAAAATGTAGAAAGGCAGAGCATGTCAGGTTAATGACCACTAGGGCTGTCACTTTTTATTCGATATTCAAATATGCATTGGAACATGACGTGAAATATCCGTAATCAAACTATAAATAAAATATCCAGTTTTTAAAATTCCATGTGAAGCGCATTTTTTTACAGTCTATGATTAGACCGTTTGTTTTTTTATTTTATTCTTTGCCATCTTATCCAGTAGAGGACACTCTAGACGTTTTGTAGTGTGGGCCCATGACCAAATCAAGCGAATAAAAGCTAGTAGCCAGGCACGTCTGTGCACTCCGAATGCGTGTTCTCCACCGCGGGGAATATTGTAAATAAAAAGAGAGCCGCACATAATCCAGATCAAGTTGATAGACTGGTGTTTCTTGCAAACAATATTAAGAAATGAATTAGGCTAGGCTATATGCCTTACTACTGCTGCTGTTAAAGTTGTCATGTTATTGTTTGTGCCTGTTCTGAATCGTTTTTTTTTTTTCATTTAGCCTAATGTTGTGGGATATGCATAGTGGCACTTCATATAAATTGATATTCTTGATAACCTGCTGTTTCAAACATTAAGTAAAAAATAAAAATAATCCAGATAGTCCGGTTTATGACTTCCTGTTAATACATTTGTGATTGAATCTCCATTAGGCTACAGTGTTTTTTTTTTATGCGCGGGGGGGCAGCCACGTAGATATTCTAATGTAATCGAATACATTGCATGCTATTCGATATCCGTTCAAACTTGATTTTTCTCAAAAGTGACAGCCCTAATGTCCACTGTTTGCATGAATGTTTGACCTTTTTAGTTAGATCACCAATTAATCAATCTTTTCTTAAGGGAAGAGAGACTGACTACGATTGAGTCTTTTGTAGTCTTGTCCCCCTGCTCTACTGCAATAATGGGCACCTGTTAAACACAGCCCCCTTATGGAGATGCTCGGGCTGCTGAGAGCAGATAGAAGAACATCCTTCTGATCATGACATTATACCTGTTCACCCACCCCTCTCTCCACAGCCACACACTCACCACAGAGTCTGATCACAACACAAGGTTTGTGTATGCTGTCCCAGACAGGGTGGGAGTGGGTTTCCTTCCAGGCCCCCAGTCAAAGAGAGGCTTTGTGTGGCAGGGCTGAGGGTGGGAGCAATATGCCTATTCATACATTCCTTCACCATCGCAATCAAAACAATGCAGCCCGCATGATAAACGACCTTGAAATTATACCCCTCAAGATCAGATATTTGGAGAAGAACTGTAACCGAGGCCATCCAAACTGCGTACTGTATTTTTCGGACTATAAGTCGCACCGGACTATAAGTCGCATTTATTTAGACCCAATAACTAAGAGAAAACATTACCGTCTACAGCCACGAGAGGGCGCTCTATGCTGCTTAGTGTAGACTACAGGAGCACTGAGCAGCATTTCTGGCAGCATAGAGCGCCCTCTCGCGGCTGTAGACGGTAATGTTTTCTCTTAGTTAATTTCTCTTGGTTCATGTCAAATTAATTTTGATAAACAAGTCGCACCTGACTATAAGTCGCAGGACCAGCCAAACTATGAAAAAAAAGTGCACCTTATAGTCCGGAAAATACGGTATGTTGTTTTTGTCAATTTATGTTTGTATGGAAAAAAAGAGGTTGATGATTAAAGTAAAAAGTAAGTTAGTAGTGTAAGATACAACAAATAAAAATAAAAATATTTAGTTTTTTTAACAAGTTTGGTGTTTTACATTTTTTTCACATTTGAATTGTTTGATTACTATTATTATTATTTTTACAATCAAAAAGGGTGTCTAATCTGTTGAATTTGGAAAACTTTAACAATTTACTAGAATTTGAACACTTATAGGGCGCTATGAAATTTGATTGATTTTATTTTTATTTGTGAGAATTTTTTTTTTCTAGATTCTGTTTTTACAATTTGATAGAAATAAATGGATAAAACATTAACAATTTAATTAAACTTTCAAAGAGTCATCAAATGAATTAGTAAAATTGCTTTCGTTTTTTGGCAAACAAAGTGCTGTATAGGTTTAAGGGCTTTTCACAGGTAAAAGGGGAAATTCATCTTGTGTTTCGTTTTTTTTTTCTCTGTCGCTCCATGATGAAGCGGGCCGTCCAATCAGATTTGAGCTTAGATCATGTACCCAGAGCACCTGCTGTTGCACAAAAGAAGAAGAGTATCACGGTAGAGAGAAGAGAGTGGATGCAGAGTTCCTGTTATCTTTGGTATCTGAGAACAGATTTATTCTCAAATGTTCTTAATATAATTTCTAAATTCCTCATTATGTGATCTGGAGTGTCTGTTTTCTTCCACGTGTGTGAGTGTTATGAGTCAGAGCGTGTTAACTCTCTAGATCTTCTGTTTAAAAAATGAGTGAAACATTTTTCCACACATGAAATATGAAAGCAAATAGACATGATTATGATGATGTATTTTCTGTATGTGATTTGTGTGCGGCTCATGGTAATTTTAGAACAATAAAGGATGTTTGGTGACAATAAGCAGTGTGGCATCAAGACACATAGCCTACAAAGAGTGCATGTCTGCCTATTATACAACCCGAATTCCGGTAAAGTTGGGACGTTTTTTAAATTTTAATAAAATGAAAACTAAAGGAATTTCAAATCACATGAGCCAATATTTTATTCACAATAGAACATAGATAACATAGCAAATGTTTAAACTGAGAAATTCTACACTTTTATCTACTTAATTAGCTCATTTAAAATTTAATGCCTGCTACAGGTCTCAAAAAAGTTGGCACGGGGGCAACAAATGGCTAAAAAAGCAAGCAATTTTGAAAAGATTCAGCTGGGAGAACATCTAGTGATTAATTAAGTTAATTGATATCAGGTCTGTAACATGATTAGCTATAAAAGCTTTGTCTTAGAGAAGCAGAGTCTCTCAGAAGTAAAGATGGGCAGGGGCTCTCCAATCTGTGAAAGACTGCGTAAAAAAATTGTGGAAAACTTTAAAAACAATGTTCCTCAACGTCAAATTGCAAAGGCTTTGCAAATCTCATCATCTACAGTGCATAACATCATCAAAAGATTCAGAGAAACTGGAGAAATCTCTGTGCGTAAGGGACAAGGCCGGAGACCTTTATTGGATGCCCGTGGTCTTCGGGCTCTCAGACGACACTGCATCACTCATCGGCATGATTGTGTCAATGACATTACTAAATGGGCCCAGGAATACTTTCAGAAACCACTGTCGGTAAACACAATCCGCCGTGCCATCAGCAGATGCCAACTAAAGCTCTATCATGCAAAAAGGAAGCCATATGTGAACATGGTCCAGAAGCGCCGTCGTGTCCTGTGGGCCAAGGCTCATTTAAAATGGACTATTTCAAAGTGGAATAGTGTTTTATGGTCAGACGAGTCCAAATTTGACATTCTTGTTGGAAATCACGGACGCCGTGTCCTCCGGGCTAAAGAGGAGGGAGACCTTCCAGCATGTTATCAGCGTTCAGTTCAAAAGCCAGCATCTCTGATGGTATAGGGGTGCATAAGTGCATACGGTATGGGCAGCTTGCATGTTTTGGAAGGCTCTGTGAATGCTGAAAGGTATATAAAGGTTTTAGAGCAACATATGTTTCCCTCCAAACAACGTCTATTTCAGGGAAGGCCTTGTTTATTTCAGCAGGACAATGCATAACCACATACTGCAGCTATAACAACAGCATGGCTTCGTCGTAGAAGAGTCCGGTTGCTAACCTGGCCTGCCTGCAGTCCAGATCTTTCACCTATAGAGAACATTTGGCGCATCATTAAACGAAAAATACGTCAAAGACGACCACGAACTCTTCAGCAGCTGGAAATCTATATAAGGCAAGAATGGGACCAAATTCCAACAGCAAAACTCCAGCAACTCATAGCCTCAATGCCCAGACGTCTTCAAACTGTTTTGAAAAGAAAAGGAGATGCTACACCATGGTAAACATGCCCCGTCCCAACTATTTTGAGACCTGTAGCAGAAATCAAAATTGAAATGAGCTCATTTTGTGCATAAAATTGTAAACTTTCTCAGTTTAAACATTTGCTATGTTATCTATGTTCTATTGTGAATAAAATATTGGCTCATGTGATTTGAAAGTCTTTTAGTTTTCATTTTATTAAAATTTAAAAAACGTCCCAACTTTTCCGGAATTCGGGTTGTAGAATCAAAATCAACTATAGACCATAACTGGAAGTTATGACATGCTTAAGCAAAAACATTAATAATCACACATTTTCAAATGTGACTCGATGCTAATTGAACTTATATTTATATTTTAAGATGTTTTCTTGTAAGCATTATAGATAGTTTGTGTTTCTGACGTAGAACCAAACTTTATTTAGCTATATTTACTGCTGTATATTGAGCAGTGGATGATGTTCAATCCATATATTAGATATGTATCTAGCATCTAGCACCACCTAGCATGCAGGCGTGAATTAGCAGAAGGCGATCAATCGTTTCGTGCTCGGTGTGAAAGAAATATTCTTCGGTGCTTCGCCTCGCTTTTTAGCATCTCGCTCAGTCAGTGTGAAACGGCCTTCACTCTTTAAATCAAAACACTGATTAGGTTAATAATTACATTATCTTTTTTATTATTGCTTTGAGATGTACATTCGACTCTATAATAGTAATAATTTTTTTTCATCATTTTTTCAAGTTGAACCAAACATTTATTTTGACGAGTTGTTGTGAAGACCTTTTGAGTTTGTGTGTGTGTGTCTGTGTATGATATGACAAAAGTTATTATCAATGAAATGGCGAGATGCTGTTGAAGTGAAATCTCAAAGCAGCTCTGGAGATTAAGTTTATATGTTCATGTCCTCATATAGTGAGATGGCAGATGCTGAAAACATCAAGAATGCCATAAGTATTTGTGTGCTTGAGTGTGTGTAGTTGACAAAACCATGCCATTTATTCAGAAACACGCAAAACATACATATCTTACATTTAGCCTAGTCTTTTCATGTTTTTAGTCTTTTTTTTAAGAGTTTAAGACTACTTTTAAATTACTCATTCAATATTTTCCAAATTCCATTTTTCATACCTGGATTCTGAACTTCCATCCATGTTTTACACATCACATAAGTGAAAAGACAAAATAAATTGTACCGAACAATGATGTGATGTGATTAAATATAATAATAATTACAACATTTACAATACATTTAACATTCACAGTGTTCAAATTGGGATCTGTAAAGAAGTCTCTTCTACTAAGCAAGGCTGCATTTATTTGTACAGTAAGAAAATACATGTCTGATTGAAAAAGGGGGTCTAAAAATGTCCAAAACATATTATTTTACTAACTTATTCATTTTAAGTTAAATTGTCCTTTGTTGGTTCAATGTCTGTTAGAATAAAAAAAAATAGCAAGACAAAACATTTTGGCTATTTAATTCATGCAATGGTGAAAAAATAAGACAAAATACATGAAACAATGTTTTTTGTATTCGCCCTTCGGCCCAGTGTTTCATTTTGTTTGGCTTCAGCAAAGAATTTTTTCAGCAAAGTTTACAGTAAAATTCTGATTTTTTTTTTTACAAATAAAAATACACAAGCATTAACTAAATACAACATGCACTTCACTGTAATGTAATGTAAAAACACATTTTAATAACTGGCTATTATTGGCTCACAGTACAGAAATGAGTTGAATTAGGATAATGCTAATAGGCTTCATATTATTTTTCTTCAAAATATAATTTCTTTCTTCTGTTGGTTTTTTACCCTTTCACACATTTTTGTTACAAAGTGGGTCACACACTGGCATGTGAGCAATGTTTGCATTTATATTATCTCATTATGCAGATGCTGCAGAAAAGTGTCCGGAAGACGTGCTGAACTACACAGGAACTACACAAAAAAGGACAAGACTATAATTTACTAAATATGCTTATGAAGGAATCAGCATGAACAGCTAGCAGAGATGTTGCATTATTTATGGCCTGCAGTACTGCAGCTGCTGTGCAGGAATGGATGACAGGAACGATGCTGAAAGCTGTCAGCAACTCATATGCTGCACATGAAGTAAAGATACTCACACACATTCCTTGCAATGCCCTTTCTTTCATTCCTGCACATAGGCATGGGCCGATTACCGGTTTCAAGGTATACCGCGATTTGAAAATGTCACGGTTTCAAAACAACTAATATTTTCCATTATACCATTGTTGCAGCCACGTCCGCACAGCTTTCAAAAGTGTACTCAACCGCACGGATGAGTTCACATGCGCAGTACCATGGGGTGCGCGGTTGTGCGTGAGCCCTCTTGATGACGAAAATAATGTAATGCCGATGGCCGAAAAATACTTTGGCATTTACGTGATCGGCAACCAGCTGTTTTTTGCAACTCTCTGTTCTGGACTTGCGCAATGTCATTTATGTGAAAATATGAAGTGTGTTAAAACCTGTTAACACAGGCCAGAGACACTGAAGACGGACGCACAGAGAAAAATATTGTAGCAGGCAGATCACTCACTGTTCATGATGCACGAACTATTGGAAGAAAATTGATTTGGGGGTTTATATGGATGTATTTCTGAGGGAAGCTGACTGTCTTCTGGAAAGTTTACGTGGTATAATTTCACAAAGCTTGTCAGAACATTCTGTTTTTGCTTCAAATTGGGTTATCATTCTGTCAAATTATGTGTATGATAATTATTACAACTAAATTATATGAAATTATATAAATTATATGTATATGAATTATATAACTAAAATTAAATAACTGTAATTACAGATTTAGGTTAATTAAAGATGTCAGTCTTTCTTTTTTCTTTTTAGGAAACAAATCAAAGAAAAAAAAATTAACTAATTCTACTGTTTCTACTGTTCTGTATGTTGCTCAAAAACAAAATATATTGTGTCCAGTGGGATTTTTTTTTTTTAACCAGTAATTTAATAATAACACATTTCAGAGTTGTAACAACAGTACCGTGATACCGTGATATTTTTGCTTAAGGTTATCATACAGTCAAAATCTCATACCAGCCAATGCCTACCTGCACACATCCACACAACACTACCATGACTCAACAGAAAAGTTCCAGCTTTGGTATGGGAACAAATATGGGAAAATGCTGCATTTTAAGCAAACGTGCAGAATGTCACATGCACATCTCAAGATTCTCTATGGCTACATGATCAATGCAGATGATGCCACTTCTGTCCTGAGTAGAGATATGCCAGTATAAAATTTTCCTTTTGCGATTAATTGTTCATGCTTTTATCACGGTATATGGTATTATCACGGTATTGAGATTTAGTTGAAAAAGTGGAAATAATACATTATAATAATACAGGTTAAATAACTTTTTTCTTATAACAAAAATAACTGAACATTTATATACAATAAAGCAATAGAGAAAAATAAATAAAGTTTAAAGTTTTACACAGATTAAAGCAAATCCACAAATATATAAGGCTATTAAATGATTTAAATACATTTTAGAAAGTAGAGCAGCTGCTTTATTTATGGGGTTTCCAGGTAAGACTGCATTTTCTTCAGTTTAGATCGAACATGTACAATAAACAACAACTTAGACAAACTTTCAGACTCCATTTTGCTCTGTCAGAAAAAAAACAGAACAAACAACAGAACCGCTGCGTCTCCGAACAACAGCATTTTGTTCCTCAGCATTACACAGACCAGCAAATTATTCAAATGAATAATTTTTAAACGAATCGGTTGATTCAACTCACTCATTAAGACAGTTACTTGCTCCCACCTACTGGTGGCTGTAGTTTCATATTTATTAAATTAGCTTAATTAATTTTTGCAATATTATATTTAAACTTTGACTATAGCCTAGACCTGTTGTATATTAATTGTACTATCTATGAACCTCAAACATTTTTTGTCTATTTTATGTCACTCCGTGATGATGTTCTATTTGAGCTGCATTTGTAGTGTAGGTATAGGGCACGAACATAACCTCAAGCCCAGGGGCCCAAGCCCCGCTAAGTCTTGTCCTGTACACGGCAGTATAATCAGATGCTTTCTTAACTGCTGTTTTCTCACCACTGTCATTTTTGGTGTGTTTGTTATTGAGAGGAAAGAGCCGTTTGGGGGCGGCATCGGGATGTTCGCTAACAGCGTATTCAGAACTTATTTTTACTTCTATTGGTCAGATATTTCACAAAATTCACCACTGTCCACAGCAAGGGTGTATATACGCCAGACACTTAATCCCGTATCACATTGCAAACTTCATCTCCCCTTTTAATACATGTGCTTATTTTTTCCCAAACCCACAAAATTTCCCCATTTTATGTGGAAATTACCTCAGTTATATTGTGCAGCTTTAATATATTTGCTTAATTTTTTTTTTTCACTTTGCAGTGGATTTGCAAGTACATTTGTAAAATAATTAAAATCGATTTCAATACTATTTCTATTAAAAATTATATTTCATGTCCAGATATTTCAGGAGAGCAGTAACCAGCTTGGACAGTGGAGAGAGACACTCCTATCAAACAATTTGAATGAGTTTAGTCAACGTACCTCTGTCTGTGTGAAGAGACCAGCTTTGAGATAAGTTTTAATAAACCAACTAGTTGTTTAGTACGGTGTTAGGACATTATACAGAAATACACATTTCTCCTTCATCAGCGCGATTTTTCATTGAGATTGCACGGCCTCCTCATCTCAGTCTGACTCTTAAAGTTCTTTGAAATGCCCGCGAAAACTAGTTCAGTAACGTTAGTGTTTTGAACCGTTCGATTCAACGATTCGGTAACGATACATAAACCCCACAAAGAAATCCATCAGCATCCAATAATCGCTATTTTATCTTTTAAAGTCTATGTATTTAACACGTTTATTGCTAAGAGTTCCTAAAGCAGTATGACGTCGTTTTAGTGTGTTGATAAAACCGCTAGTGGTAAACTTTATTCCAATTCGTTTTATTTTGAACATTTCTTCTGTTTTGTTATTAAGGTAATTTGCTTTTCTAAATGACAACGCGAGAAAAGCATACAGCAAAAAGTATCAGTGGAAAAGGGCTATAATGCGAGTTGACTCGGATGAACAGTCTGTTTGGGAACAGACTGATTCACTACCAACTCGTTCAGGGCTGATCGGCTTTGTGAACCGGTTCAATCAATTAATTGAAAAAGGCGGACTCATAAGAAGATTCGTTCACGAACTGTTGCCAAGGTGACGATCGGTGGAATGCGCTTAGAAACCTTGCGACATCAATGGTAATATAAGATCACCGTGCTTTAGTCATCCTTGAAGACTGACTTCAGAAGATAGACATCAACAGAGTGCACCACGAAATGCAGCATTAAAGCTAGAATAAGAATACGAACCATATTTGCCTAACAAAACAACTTTATTTAAGCTAATGTTCATTTTGTATTGAGATCCTTTGCACGTGATTGTGTATTCAAGAGTGAACGCGTCCGTCCACAACAGTTAGTCTTAGTCCACATTTCATCATCACATCGACATACCTGAATTCAGTAAATGTTATTGCAAGCAGATGGATGATTTGTTTTGTTTCTCGCACCCCTCAGATCAACTTTTGCTGGGACAAGCTGATAATCAAAACACATTTCCTCAAGCATCGTAAGGGGCAAATAACGTTACAGGCGCTCAAAATACTCAAGGTCACTTACCCTTTTTCTGTCCAGCAGTCAGTGGCTTTGCAGCTGATATAAAAACTAGAATGCGAAATGTTTTTAAGAGTCCAAGGCGAGATGCTCGCTGTTCCCAAGTTCTCCCGCAGGACGCGGTTTTAATTTCCCGTCAGTCACCGGAGAGCTGCAGGTGGCCGATCCGCCACCGTGTGGCCAGATCTGGAGCTACATTGAGCAACAGGTGCATTTCTGACGCCCTGGGGGGGACTTCGTTATATTCGCATTTTTGCTCCTGAATATCTTTTCCCCAGGTTTTTCTCCAGCTCTCTGGCGCCCTCATCTGTCCGTGTAAAGAAAGCGCAACCATTTCCCACCAGTACCTTTAGATGACTGCTTGGAATGAAATTATTAATTTTAATGAAACTTGAACTAACATTGTATTTAACACAAGTGACCGGACTGTCATGTAAATTAAATTTGATTATTGTGATTGTGAGTGACTTGAGTAACTAAATTCAGGTGCACCACATGCCATATTTTAGCTTTATGTTAGACTCGACACCTGCTAGAATATTAATTTATATGCAGTGTAAAGATGGCTTGTATTTAGTCCAAAATATTTTGGTCATGTTATGTGTTTCAACGTTAAAATACAGAAATGTAAACAAATCTTTCTACAGGGTCTACATTTGAACATATTTAGACTTATTTAAGTTCTGCTCGGCAGTAATACAGTACTTTGAAATAACTATGACAATACTATTATAAATGTAATAATATTTCCAACAGTACAGGACACAACAATGAGCCCCATGACCCGAGACAACTTGAAAGACTTGGGACGGTTGTCAGAAATTCACAAATGTCACAAGTTTATCATCTGCACGGGTTTAAAAAAACAGTTAACTTAAAATTAATAAAATTGCTCAAAATCACCCAAGATGTAAATCAGTTTCTTAACAGATTTGGAGAAATGTAGCATTACATCACTTGCTCAGTTATGGGCCTCTGCAGTGAATGGGTGCCGTCAGAACGAGTCCAAACAACTGCTAAAAATGCCTCGATCCACATGACGTCCATCAATTAATATCTTGTGAAGTAAGAATCTGTTTGTAAGAAACAAATTCATCATTAAGGTGATTTAACTTTAAACTGTTGCTTTCTAGCCAATATACCAGTCCATTGTAATACTTCCTCCAGAGAAAAAGTCCATGCACTGTTGTCAAAATCAAGACATATTTGTTTAGAAGAATTAAGAGAACCTTACAAGAAGCTTTCCTGTAAAAGGTCCTTGATCTGTGCTTATTTCTCTCCTTATTCAGTAAAGAAGACTGGAGAGGGCAATATTATGAATAATCAGCAAGTTAAACTGCCTTGATGGATTGATTACATTTAGTCATTTTGCAGACGCTTTTATCCAAAGCGACTTACAATTGGGGGGACACAAAAAGTAATTTATCTTAAAGAGGCAAACAGACACAGGAAGTGCGTGTAATACCAAGTTTTAGACATTGTTCAAAAAGTACAAGCTAGAAAAAGAAGGAATAAATAAAGAGAAAGTTTTTTTTTTTTTTTTTTAATGATGAAGCCAAGAAGTTTCGAAAGAGATGAGTTTTCAGCTGTCGCTTGAAAATTGTCAGTGATTCAGCATTCTGGATAGTGAACATCATTCCACCAACCAGGAATTATGAAGGAGAATGTTCTGGAAAGTGATTTTGAGCCTCTCTGTATTGGTACCACGAGGCGTCGCTCACTAGTGGATCTCAGACTTCTGGAGGGGATGTAGATTCGTAATAGTTAGTGGAAGTAGGCGGGTGCTGAGCCTGTGACTGTTCTATATGCAAACATCTATGTCTTAAACTTGATGTGAGCAGTAACCGGTAGCCAGTGCAAGGAGATAAAGAGAGGTGTAACATGGGCTCTTTTGGGTTTGTTGAGACCAGTCATGCCTCTGCATTCTGAATCATTTGTAGAGGTTTGATTGTGCTTGATGGAAGTCCAGCCAGAAGAGCACTGCAAGTAGTCCAGTCTAGAAAAGACAAGGGCCTAGACAAGAAGTTGTGCAGCATGCTCCGTTAGAAACGGCCTCTTTCTGAAGTTGTGCAATGCAAACCTGCAAGATCGAACAGTCTTTACAATATGGTCTTTGAAGGTCAGCTGGTCATCAAAGGTAACGCCAAGATTTATGACACTATTACAATTACAAACATGCAGCTTATAGATTATTATGCTGTTTTGATCGGCTGTTTGGTCTCTCATTCTGACAGCACCCATTCACTGCAGAGCATCTATTGGAGGCAATGTGATAGAATGCTAATCCATGTAAAATAACTAATCCATAGTTCAAGTTGTGCCAATTCATCAGTCAAGAGACTTTTCCAAGTAGGTCTAACAGGTAATTGAAAAAACAGGTATTTGAAATTCACCAATCAAATTTAAAATAATGCAGTCACTGCATAAATGTTACCTCATTTTGCTGTATGCTGCTCCATGCAAACTTGATCTTTGCAAGTGCTGTGCATGTGAAAACATTACACAAGGCAACATTCCTCCCAAATTTACAATGTGCATTTCCCCACCAGAATAAAAACTCTATGGTTTAACGTTTCAAAGCAAATAAATGAAGACAGCCATAAATATTTTCACTATAGTCTTAATGTTGTCAACCCTCCCCAAATACAGCAAATGAATTGCATTTCTGTCATATCTGTAACTAGCTCAATTATTTCATCAGGGTACTTTAACTCGTATACTGCTTATTCAGAAGAAAGTTTGCATCTTACACTTCACTAACTTAAGGCAACTATTCATGTGCTTGACCACGTTCATTTAAGACTTTAACCAACACCAGCACAGACTGAGTCAAACAATTACTTTATTTATGTTCAGGTAAAAACATGAACCTGATGCAGTAAATTATTGCAGATCTTAGAAACCAGCACATGAACAATGAGGACAGGAGAGCGCACAGCAGCACCTCCTCCAGGCCACAGACTGCAGTGCACACCACGGTTTGTTCCAAGCCAGCAGTGCAAAAATAAACTACAGCAAGAGGGGAAAAAAGAAACAATAGAAAATTAAAAAAAAAAAAAAAAGAAAAATAGGGCAGACAACCCCACCTCAAACCGGGTGTGAAACCTGCATATAAACTTTATTTAATGAACTTTTTTTTTTTTTTTTGAAATGCTATCTGGCCATGAAACCATAAAATAAGACCAGCCGATTCTTTTAAATGAATTTCTTGTGCTCGGCTACATTACAGGATTAAAGCCCGGCTTCACCAGCCAAGCAACTTCAGCAGGCCCATCATTAAGACCTCAATCCCCAGAAGTCCAGCAGAGGCACACTACTAGAACCATGTAGGAGTCTATTCATCCAACACAATGGATACATCTTTTCAACATGGAGCTGACACTTTATGTGAAATGTCGGCCAGAAAACAATTTCAACTTGGGTTAAAAAACAAACAAACCAAAATAATAATAATAATTATACTAATAATAATATTATAATAAAGATACTACACTTCCCGCATTCAACCACCTGGAACTCTCTTGCACGTTCAAAATTCTCTCAAATAAAAAGGAAGGGGGGAAAAAAGTGACACACAAGAGGAGAGAGAGAGAAATTAAACAAAAATATGGAACTAAAATGTAACGAGTCGTTCGAGGGTATAATACAGAACAGAGGGGAAACTGGGCAGGAGAGCACAGCTATTCTATCAAATGTGTCGAATAAGCAAAATCTGCAAATGTTTGTCTGTACAAATGATCTTTGGAACTATAGGAACCCTCGCCGGCTTGATGGATGCCCCCTCCCCAACAGGAACACACAGTGAAGATGTCATTCACCAGAAGAAAAAAAACATCCCTTTTTTTCTTGATACATCAGAAAGCAATGTTTTAAAAGGTCACCCAGGTTTTCTCCTCTTTTTTTTCGGCTTGAACATTTCTCAACTACTGATATATTTTATAATCTGCTCTGAAGTTTCTTTTTTAAATGTTTCTTTAAAAAAATTTTTTTTTTTTTTTTAATCTGATGAGTCGCGTAACACCCTTTCCTCCTAGTCAGGAGTCAAAAGGAAGTCTCTTATGTTCTATTGTTTAGTTTCTGCAAGCTGCTTTTCTTTAAACATGTAGGCTGTACATATTTTGCCTCAATGTTGGTGTTAAAAAAAAGGAAAGGAAAGAAAAGAAAAGAAAAGAAAAGAAAAGAAAGAGAACAGGGAAAAATGAAAGAGGAAGTCTAAAGGAAGAAGTCACGATTTGTGTGGTTCTGCAGTGAGTTGATTGAAGGCCATTTTGAGTGAGAGGGAGCGGGAGGAGAGATCAAGACAGATGGAAAGACTGCTGGCCCTCGCGCGCAGCAATCAACAGTTTCTCGCGCATGATCTCGATGCTGGAGTAATCCGGCAGTTTCAGGTAGTTCACACACGTCATCACCGACGGAAGGAAGTCGTCTGGGTTCTCCGTCGACTCGAACGTCTTCCGAACTATGGTGAGGGGAGGGTTTAAACTCCGGAATCCTGAGAAGAAAACAAAGATGGAGGCCACGTTATCGGAGAACATCTCCCTGACGGCTGATATTCTGTGGATTGAAATGGGTCCTCACCTCCGACAGGAAGTCTGGGGCTGCCTGTGACAAACTGCAGGAAAAGTCTCTGCTGCTCTGCATCAAAACTGCTCAGCACCTCAAACAGGAACCGCACTGCACGGCTACAGACACAACAAAATCTGTCATTTATACAGCCAGGGAGGTTACTCAGAGTTTGTGTGAAGTATGACTATAATGCATGTTGTGATTACACAGAAAGTGTAATCGTCTGATGCATATGGGACACAAAAGTGGAAACACTTCAGGAGTTTCGATCAGATTGGTTGAATTCTAAAGGATTTCCGGGAGACGTGTTTGTTGCATTCTTTAATGTTCCGCTTGGAAACAGATGCCGTGACGCCAAACCCCTTCACAAAAGAAGAAAACCCCGTGTTTACCAATGTGACAACAAGCACTTATCAGGATCAGCTAAACGCGGGATTTTCAAAAGTATGTGAAAAATGTAAAGTTAGAGACATGGAATCTTTAAAACATGTCCGAGAGTTTTACACTGTTATTGTCGCGACATTTTCACACCCTGAAACGTGACGATGAACGAAACAAACTGTGATTGGTTGTTTGACGTGTCGGTCAAACAGCCTCATGGGCTGGCCTTCTGCCATCAGTCTGAAGATCTGGCTACGCGAGACTAATGGACAACTAGCGTTGAGTCCTTCAGACTGCAAATCAGGGCAAAAGTCCCATAGTGCATTTGGCCTATGCAGGCATGACTGTATACCTGTCATGTGTGTAGCCGTGGTCCGGTCTGCAGCACTCCATTAGTGTCTTCACATCCCAGGACTCCGACTTGCTGCCACATAACAACTGATCCAGCTGGAGAGCACAGGAAAAGAAAGATTAAACTCGATACAAATTTCATTGTAAAACCACCAGTTAAAAAGGTCATGGATGGCAATCCTGTGGCATACTTTAGAAACAAGTCAATTTTCCACTATAATTTTAGTTCTAGGATTAAAACACTACACATTTTTGTATTATTTATATATTATAACATTTATTTTTATTTTCGGTTTTTAATTTAAGCAATTTTGGTGCTTTTTAAATATTTCTATTTAGCTTTATTTTTTATTTCAGTTTCAGTTCATCAATTTAGTACCTCTAAATTTAGTACGTCTATCAGTTAGTTGCCAATATTTATTTTTCAGCTTACATTTTTCATCTAATATTTATATATTATATATTTTTAGTTCAATTTCAATTAAAGCACCTGTATGCAAGTTTGTATTTTTGTTTTACCTTGAAATATCAGTTTCAAAATCATTCTGATGGTGCACTGACTTCTACTAAGGTGTTTCTTTCTCACAGTCCCCAAACAGTTGTTCTGACAATATGTAAATTTGGTAATTGGGTATGAAATTCAGAAAAAAAGCATTTGTACAGCTACTCAGTATAATTATGACAATGAGAGCTCATATTGCTTAAAAAATATGACAGCTCCAGCGATTATAGGGTAAGAGCAATCTTTGATTGCTTTCTGTATACAATTAAATCAGAATTTGATTAATTGCATATTTTATTGATGAGTTCACAGTTTAGTCACTGGCTTGAGTTACTAATATAAATGGCAATTAATGGTTTTGTGACAGTGTCTAACTGTACACAGTTCTAACATATCAAAACAATGTCTACTTATGTGTAAAAAAAAAAATAGGTAAAGTTTGAATTCTCCATTCATGACACCTTTGGCACACCATTTAAAACTTGTCCTACAACTAAGCACAATCTTTAATGTGCAATGAGAAGAATAAAGCCAAGAAATGCAGCAGGAATCTGTGGCACCTTCAGTGCTTGGTCTTTAAAAAAAGCGCTCACCTCTTCAGGATAGAAGTATTGCAGGTGTTGCAGAGGAAAGACAGACTCAAATCCTTCCCTAAATGACTCAAACTGCCGAGAGACTCCCTCATTGAGTGTCCAGTAGACCACCAACTACAGATAGATGGAACAAGAGGCGGTGAAGTTAGAACGGTTTATTCAGGCTACATAAATGACGATGTGTGTCAGGTTATTCAGTCCCCTACTCTGAGGTATTCCTCCAGGTTGTGAATGGTGACTGGCACGTCTTTGCCCCCTTTCTTCAACTCAATGTTTGGGAATCCAGGCAGAGTGAAGTCCAGGCCCAGATCTTCCACCGAGCAGCCGTTCATGTTGAGACTCTCCAAGGCCTGCTGTAGGGTCTCCCGTGTCTGACAAATACACACAGTTACAATACAAAAAACAGTCCTGGTGTTGTTGTTTTTTTAATGTTTTATGTCTCTATGCGTCATGTTAGCGGCTAGTGCTCACATGTGATCTGTCCTGCTCTATTCTCTTCTTCTGGCGGATGATGTCCTCCAGGTGCTGGATGGATTTGGCGACACCAGGATCAATGTTGACCAGGTCATGAGAGCTGACGGAGGACTCGTGCCTCAGCATCCACTTATAGAATGGCAAACCTAGAGGCAAGTCCAACTAGAGACAAAAAACAAACACCTGTAAAAGGCTGAGATACTTGAAAGAAAAATAGAAAGGCATAAAACGAATGATAATGATTTTTTTCATGAGTAAACGTACCAATCTGAAGTCCATGATCGCTTTAGCCATCAGTTTTCCAAGAAAACGGAACTTCATTTTGATCTTGGCGATGTGAGCTGGTTTGGTAGTTCGTCCAAATGGAACCGCAAACAACCCTCTGGAACTAAACATATACTTGGTACCCTCCTGCCTCCCTGCTCAGAGACAGACGGAGTGTGTGTGAGGGAGGGAGGGAGGCAGAGAGAGAGAGAGAGAGAGAGAGACAGCAAGAGAGAGGCAGAGAGAGAGAGAGAGAGAAACAAGCTTAGTGAACAGCAGTAGAACGCTATTTGCATTACATTGGAAACCATGCTCAAAATTGACAAATATATGACAGTTACCTTTAGGGTTGGAGAGAGTGACTTCCTCTCCTCTCCAAAGACCCAAATCGGCCCTTTGCAACTCCTGAGACACCAGAGCATAGAACTCTTGCGTAGGTCCGAGGCCTGTTCCCACCTGAGACACAGAGAAAAGTCAGGCATAAATCAAACTGACTGACAGAAAAGTGGACTGAGCAGAAACAGATAGACTTGTTTAAAATCGCACTGGCTGAAACACACAGACTCCATGAGCTAGTGAAAAAACAGTGGTGGCAAACAGTCAGTATGTTTATAGCGAGCTACCAGAACACCACCACTTCTGCAGGGCCTCCTGTTTGTTACTGTAACACAGTAACGTAAGAACACAAACGACACGGTTGAAATGCACTGGCCAAGAATTTGTGTAGATTGTGTTTCGGGCCTAATCGTCAGTCATGCATACCTCGTTCTCATATTGAATTTCCAGCATGGCTCTGGAACTCCCGAGGTCTTGCATTACTGACTCTGCTTGCTTCAGGAGCTCATCACGGTTTATCGTTCTCTATACATACAATGCAAAAAATTATAGAACGTTAGGAGGTTGTTTATGAATACATACTTCTGCTATGGCGTACATGAAGCAATTACAGCATGCAAATGTTTAAACAGGAATTTCAGGGCAACCTTCTTCCTGTCAAGGCGTGGAGCGACACGGCTGTCTTGTGAGTCAGACTGGTTAATCTCTGGGTTGGTGTCGAGCAGGCGCTGCATGGCGCGATCGCGGTCAAACGCCGTCACATAGAAGAGCATCTGCCGCGTGTCAAATGGGAAGAAAAATGGACTAGAAGAGAGAACATTATAGGTTTTAAAAAAGTACAGACCAGACAGCTTAAGACCGCATGAATGAAAAGAATAAGATGAAGAGTTTGCAGTACCAGGTCTTGCCGAGCTCGGTGAGCCAGGTGGGGATGTTCCCTGTCATGATGACCAGTGGATCCTGCAACTGTCTGTTGGCCTTTGCTGTCAGTTTACTGTTAATAAACTCACCAGTGGGAATGATCTCTTTATATGCAGCATTCTGGGGAAAAGAGAGATCAATGTAAAATCTAATTTGTTGGATTGTGTTATTATTGGGTGAATCTCGCTGAAATATGTCCAGAGGCCTGTTGCATAAACTGTTAAGACTAGTCTTAAGTGAGTCAACTAATTGTTTTTTTTTTTTTTCAAAGACTGGTCATAACTTTAACTCTGTTACAAAAAGGTAGATTGGTCTTATTTGTATTGAAAAAAAGTAAGACATTACTTGGCAACTGCTAGTTGGTCAAACTGGTTCTTAAGACATGGTGGCTAAGTTTATGCAACTGGCCCTTGGTTCAAAATAAGTCAGACTAACTGAAATAAGCCTGGCTTATTTGGTAAATTTGTTTTATGGAACAGGCCCCAGGTCACATTTCACACCAAAATCAAAGAGGAATAAAAAAGAAAAAGAACCATCTATGTTTTTAATTATTATTATAATTAAGCATACATTCTGATAGAGCTTCTGTCATTGTACCTGTGCTTCTGTATGAATGGAAGTGTTCTTGAACGGTACTCACATCGTACAGGTAGAACCAGTATCTGCTGATGGAGTGCAGGACCCTCAGCAGCAGAACCACCTCCATTGAAGGATCATCAAAAGTGATGCCCTCTGGAGGATCACTAATGAGGTATGACTCTAATGGGTTTGTCACACTGGGGCACACACCCTCTGAAAACACACACAGACACACAAAAAAATAGTCTGAATAAAGATGGATTCTAAGGCAGTCCCTTATTAAACTCCTATACAGCTTTTATAGGTTATCAGTACACAAATGCACGATATTTCCCTACCATGCCAGAGTTCGTCCTGTTTCTTTGCATTTCGAGGGGAGGTTTTAGTGGGAGCTGTCTGTGCGCGACCCCTCTTCCCTCCGACAGCGTCTTTACAGCCCTCTTCATCCTCTCGAACTGGTTTATACCTGTAACACACACAAACAAATATGTATTAACACACACTACGAATAATAAAATAGTTCAAATAATATGGTTGCAAACAACTGCAAACAAGATTCAAGGTTCAAGATTTTTATTCATCACATTCACTATTATATAGAGCATATATAACCAACAGTGAAATGTGAGTCAAGTAATAGTGACTATGCGGTTAGTGACGGTTTCTGAAAGAGTGAAAAAAAGGCATGCAACTTGTGTACCATATAGTGTGTGTTTTGGTCCAGATGCCAGCCCGTCCCAGAGGATTTGCTTCATCATCTGTGCTCTCTCGCTCCTCCTCAGCCTGCAAGCTGAACTGCCTGACAGCCTGATAAACAGTCATGTTGTACGGCAGCAAGTGCACTCCTATGTAGAACTGCAGCCTGTGACGTACACTCCCAGAATTCAAGAACTGGGCAGCCTTTGAGAAACGGTAATACACAGTATTAAAAAACATTTAAAAATACACACAACATGCCATTCTGATCACAGTTACTAAGTAAATATCATGAAAACAATCATCCATACCAAAGATTCATCAATCTCATCATCAGAACCATCATCATCACTGTCTTCATCCTCCTCCCTGATCCTTCCATACCCTGTGGAGAACGCAAAAGTCAACCATCTCATCTGAGAACTCAGAAACCAGAGAACTGAGAATATCATGTTCAGATTCTTGCGTGTTTACCTCTAACCACAAGGTATCTCTCAATAGCTTGTACCAGGGCCAAGGGGTCAATTTTGACTGGCCCACCCTTCCACTGTTTTACATTGGTGCAGTCTGGGTGTCTTTGCAGCTGGCACTTCAGCTGATGTGTGTTGAAGAACTTAAGGGCTTGTGAACCCCTGCAAAAAAAAAAAAAAGAATAACAATCAGCATGAGATATTTTGTTTTTAACTCTGGTGAAAATCACCATCTTTTTGTTTGCATCCAAAAAAAAAAAGAAAAAACACTAAGTTTGTATTATAATTTTAAACTAGATTTAAATTGCTTTAAAGCCGCAATTTTTCCATCAAAGACAGACTCAATTTGATATAGATGACCTTGGACCACAAAACCAGTCATACAGTGGCTATGGAAAGTATTCAGACCCCGCTAAATTTTTCACTCTGTTATATTGCAGCCATTTGCTAAAATCATTTAAGTAAAAAAAAAATGTCATCAATGTACACACAGCACCCCATATTGACAGAAAAACACAATTGTTAACATTTTTGCACATTTATTAAAAAAGGAAAACTGAAATAATCACATGGTTCTAAGTATTCAGACCCTTTGCTGTGACACTCATATATTTAACTCAGGTGCTGTCCATTTCTTCTGATCATACACCTTCATTTGAGTCCAGCTGTGTTTGATTATACTGATTGGACTTGATTAGGAAAGCCACACACCTGTCTATATAAGACCTTACAGCTCACAGTGCATGTCAGAGCAAATGAGAATCATGAAGTCAAAGGAATTGCCTGAAGAGCTCAGAGACAGAATTGTGGCAAGGCACAGATCTGGCCAAGGTTACAAAAAAAAATTCTGCTGCACTTAAGGTTCCTAAGAGCACAGTGGCCTCCATAATCCTTAAATGGAAGACGTTTGGGACGACCAGAACCCTTCCTAGAGCTGGCTGTTCAGCCAAACTGAGCTATCGGGGGAGAAGAGCCTTGGTGAGAGAGTTAATGAAGAACCCAAAGATCACTGTGGCTGAGCTCCAGAGATGCACTCGGGAGATGGGAGAAAGTTGTAGAAAGTCAACCATCACTGAAGTCCTCCACCAGTCGGGGCTTTATGGCAGAGTGGCCCGACGGAAGCCTCTCCTCAGTGAAAGACACATGAAAGCCGCCATGGAGTTTGCTAAAAAACACCTAAAGGATTCTCTGGTCTGATGAGACCAAGATAGAAGTTTTTGGCCTTCATTCTAAGCAGTATGTGTGGAGAAAACCAGGCACTGCTCATCACCTGTCCAATACAGTCCCAACAGTGAAGCATGGTGGTGGCAGCATCATGCTGTGGGGGTGTTTTTCAGCTGCAGGGACAGGACGACTGGTTGCAATCAGGGAAAGATGAATGCGGCCAAGTACAGGGATATCTTGGACGAAAACCTTCTCCAGAGTGCTCAGGACCTCAGACTGGGCCGAAGGTTCCCCTTCCAACAAGACAATGGCCCTAAGCACACAGCTAAAATAACGAAGGAGTGGCTTCACAACAACTCTGTGACTGTTCTTGAATGGCCCAGCCAGAGCCCTGACTTAAACCCAATTGAGCATCTCTGGAGAGATCAAAGAGCTCTCCGATTCAATCAAAAATATCTTAATTTGTGTTCCAAAGACGAACGGAGGTCTTACGGGTTTGGAACGACATGCGGGTGAGTCATTAATGACAATTTTCATTTTTGGGTGAACTAACCCTTTCAGATAATGCTGTAAATCAGAATCTGAAAAGAAAGAAGCTTTCAATAAATATTTTAATGTATGTGAATAAATCTAACTGCCCCTATAGATTTAAGTTTCACTTTCCATAATCTGTGACCGAGGGAGGAGCATCTTGGCGGCAAGGATTTAATTCTTTAACAAGACACAAACTGACAGACAGAGTGAAAGACTGGATTTTTTTCAATCAGGTAGGGTACAAGAGATCTCAAAACATTTTAGCTGGTGTATATCGTGAATATATTTATCTCATAAGAATCATTTGGTTACTAGGTCTGTCGCAATAACCGCAATATTGCAATCCCGCACTACTGACAAGCAAACCGCAGAGGAAAGATAGCAGAAACCGCAGCAACCGCAGTGTTCAGTTTTTTCAAGGCTGTGGCCTTGTTTTTTTCAATTTGTCACTGTGCATACAATGTTCAATAAATTAATGATACAATATGGTTACGACTGATTTTCTCGCGAGCCGTTGTAGCTTTATGGTGCTTCGTTTGTTTTGAATAGGCCAGCTGAAACGATGGGAGGCTCTCGATCTCGTCCCAAAACCTAATGTCACGTCGCCAGTTTGGGAACATTTTGGCTTTCAACCGAATGAAAAGGGCGAGCCAGCAAATATAGATGAGCCGATATGCAAAATTTGCTGCAAAAAGGTTACTGTGACGTGGCAATACATCTAATTTGAGGTCATTGGGACATTCTAAAACGCTTAACGTGAAAAACGCTTAACGTGGTTTAATGTACTAATACAGTGATATTAACAGACCAAACTCACTAAACATCATACTAATAAAGTATATTATCTACAAAAAATCCAAAACAAGTTGGATTCATATTCAGGGCTCATCTGATTTTTTTTTTATAGATAGTATACTTTATTAGTATGATTTTTAGTGAGTTTGGTCTGTTAATATCACTGTCTTAGTACATTAAGCTATGTTAAACGTTTTTCACGGTAAGTGTTTTAGAGTGTCCCGTCATCCAGCGCAGCTGCCCCCTCAAGCAAGCATCAGGTCGCGGACATCTGCGGACATCAACATCAAAAAGAACAGCTGAGACCGGCCGACAGTTAGGAGAAGCTGAAGCCTTTGCGAAATCTGTAAAATACAGCCGTGAAAGTAACAGGCATACCTGCTGAAGTCACGGACAACCTCCGCGTCAGTGCCCATACCCAAGAGAGCGTGAGCAGATAACGAGCTCACACGCTATCTGCTTGAGGAGTGCATCGACTCCAACGCGAATCCACTGTCCTGGTGGGCCAGTGGTGGCGTGATAATCAGTCTAGATTTCCGGTGCTGTCCAAAGTCGCGCGCAAATACGTGTAATACATGTTAGAACTCTTTGATTTCTTAAAAAATAATGTATTGGAAAACGCATGTTCTTGTTGCTGTTTGGAATTTAACAATAAACAAAAAAATTTAAAACGTGTCTGTCAGTTAAAAAAAAGCAACAATATATGCTACATAACTCAACGATAGAGCTTTGTATGCAGCAAAATCAGGATAAATTTATGTAAAAAAAAAACGGCGGTAATACCGCATATCGCGCTATTGAGCCACCCATAATAACCGCAGGGGAAATTTCTTAACCGCGACAGCCCTATTGGTTACACTGCAGTAAATCACATTTATTGTAGTACTACAGTGATTATCTCTTCAGTGTAGATTAATAACTATGACTGGGACTGTCATATACATAACATTATAATGAAAACAATATTATAATAAAAAGCAGTGATTTTTTAGTTTTTAATTGCCATGTTTCTTCACATAGTTGCATGAAGAACACGTCCACAAAAGGAATTTATTCAGAGCCGTGCAGAAATGTTCACTTCGGCATTCAGGGGATTTTGTGCAGATAGCCTCTACACATTTTTCCGATGTGTTAACATCAGTAATTATGACTGTCAAATGTTTGACTTGACCCTTGGTTATGTATTTTGCTGTCGCCCCACCCCCAAAAATATGATTCGACTATCAGTAGACTATCGGCAAGATTTGAAGATTCCAATGTGACTATGAAACTCCTTAGTCAGGGACACCCCTAGTAATTTACATTAAGAACTACATTTGGTTTAACTTTTAAAGTTAATTTTCTCAATATTTAACATTTTTTGCACCCTCAGATTCCAGATTTTCAATCAAAACCTTTCATCATCAAAGTACTCCTAAAACAAAAATGCATTCTTGTAAATGTACATCTTTGATTAACTTTTTTTGAAAGTGTAGTTGTATCTCTGCCAAATATTTTCAAACCATAAATTAATGGAAAGCTTATTTATTCAGCTTTCAGATGATGTATAAATCTCCATTTAAATTTTTTTTTTACCCTTCAACTGGTTTTGTGGTCCAGGGTTACATATAATCTTAGCTTTTGGTTTGAATCCATAATAAATAGAAAAAAATACTTATTATATAAGCAAATGTTAAATGGATGTATTTACAACAAGAGCATTAAAGAAGAGAGTACAGAGAGAATTACCTGCTTCCGTTGCCGTTCCCACTGGGAAAATCATGCACTTTAACAGGAAACTGTTCCATCTGACTAAGGCAGTTGTTCATCTTGTGCACCAATGCCAGTAGTGGGCCATTCTCTGTTGGGTCCAAACGTCCCAAATTTTCCTGCCCTGGTATCTGAATCACGTATAACAAACAATTAGTCACACTGTTCACACTAGTAACTACTACAAACAAACAGCCCAATTAACGTGTCAAATACATTCAGTCCTAAGGGAAAAGTATAACACATTTACAAAACCTTGTGAGCTGCCATGCTGTCATGTACATATACATATTCCCACAGATTTCAGTGTCAGAGATGCTTTGGGGTAGGCAAAGCCAATATCTCAGCTAATAGTAATTAGTAGCAAAAAGCAGGAAAATTAGCTTTGTGAGAGACAGGAAGCTGTACGTGTTTTTTCCAAGGGTCACTAACCGGGCAGCAGAAAAACACATGCAGGAACCTCTTGATTCTCTCATCTCTACTGATCGTGTCCCGTTCACTGTTTGATGTCAGATACAACAACAGCTGCTTCACAAGCCCACTGTGCTGGATCTCAAAAGAGGACACGTCCGATTCAGATACAATACTGCTTATCTCCTCTAGACACTCTACACCGCTGTCAACCTGAAACATGATTAAAAACACAGTTTGAGAGAAAGAATACATTCCACTGGCCAACAAAAACTCAAATATGGTTTTCGCTCTAAACTGTACAAATTAAGTAATAAAAAGCATCAAAGTGTTTTAGGGCTGAAATGATTCCTCAAACTCGATTACAAAAAAGAAACAAATTCCTCTGCCTCGAAGCCTCTTTTAATTTATTTTAAATCTCACGTAAGGTTCTTTCGCAATTATTTTTTTAAATGTGACAACGTAGGGCTGGACAATAATTCAATATCAATATATATCGCAATATTTTTTTTTTCAATAACGGTGATATGATTTTTAAACACATTTTCGATATTTCGATATAATATTATATAATATAATAATAATATACATAACAGCATTTGTCACTGACTGACGTTAGGCGCGCAGCCGTCAGAAAGAGCAGAACACCATTGGCTACTTTCGTGATGACGTACACCGCGAGTCACGCAACCAGTGCTCAGCACAGCAGTAGTAGGCTGATCTCCAACGCGGCAAATTTTAGCTACAAAATGAGCGCCCCTGACCGCAATACAAATGTGACTGAACGAGCTTCCACAAGTGAGGAGAAATCAGACGAAATGGTTGAAAAGAGAGGAAAGACTAATTCAGTGGTATGGAAGTGGTTCGGCTATCTGAGATCTGATAAACTTCAGGTTTCAGCGTGCTGCAAAATGTGCCGGAGAGTAGTGCCGACTAGCAGCGGGAACACATCAAATCTGTTCCACCATCTGAAGCAGTTCCACCCGATAGAACATTCTGAGAGTCAGAAGATGAGGCACCATAAAAGTTTAAGCCAACAACCTGTCCCTCAAACAACACCACCATCATCATCCCCAACACCAGTTGTGTCAAAAGAGAAACCCATGCAGCAAACACAGATCGCTGCATTCATGCCTTATGACAAACAGTCTAAATGTCATAAAGACATAACAAAGGCTGTAACAAACTTCTTGGCTAAGGACATGATGCCGTTTACCACGGTGGAAAACGTGGGCTTCAGGAAAATGATTTCAATCATCGACCCAAGATACGAGCTCCCTGGGCGAAAATATTTTTCACGCGCAGCTATCCCTGCACTTTATGGTGAAGTTAGGGAAAGGGTGGAGGAACAACTGAAGTCAGTGTCATATTTCGCGACCACAGCTGACCTGTGGTCAAGCCGAACCTCAGAACCATACTTGAGCCTGACAGTCCACTTTATTGATCAAGATTGGAAGCTTGTCAGCTTATGCCTTCAGACGGTCTACTTCCCTGAGGATCACACGGGCGAATCAATTGCAGCCGGACTTGCAGATGCGCTCGCCTCCTGGGGACTCCGCGAGGACCGGCAGGTCTGCATCACCACAGATAGCGGGACCAATATCATCAAAGCCGCTGAGTTGAACAGATGGACAAGACTACAATGCTTCGGGCATCGACTGAACTCTGCTATTGGTAAGTTATACACAGCAATATAAATGGTAGTGTTATGTTAAAGCTGCATGTAACCTTTTTGGTCAAAAATTATATAATGAGCCAGTACATCATGAATCCAATATCCAAACCGTGTTTTTGTCTTATCCTGAATCACTACGGTACAGTATAATAAGTGTTTATATTCGGACTATTTTAAACCACTTCGGCTCGGCTCTGCTGCGGAGTAGCCCAGTACCTGCGTGATTCGTCATAGACATAAACAGAGAGAAGTAGTTCCGGCTACAATGTTCTTCCACAAGATGCATGCAGAGCGCCACACGTTACGGACTGCAGCAGCTTTAATTGATTTTGTTTATATTAAATCATTGTTCTTAATTAGTACTTAGTTGTAACTATAATACTTACCCTGTTGTTTATTAGGTGATTTTATTCCCCCTATTTAAGTGATTTTATAGGCTATTCCTTTAATCTTTATTCAAGACATATTTGTATGGATTATACATACAGCAATTCTTTCAATTGAATTCAAAGGTGTTTTACTGGCATTGGAACATATGTTTACATATGTGAACATATGAACATTGTTACATATGTTAATTTGCCAAATCAAGTGTGAAGTAAAAAAAAAAAATTATGCAAGCAGAAGAATTTTGCAGTAAGAATAATATGATTAAACGACAAACTGTAGTTAAAATATAAATACAAATTATAAGTATATATTGCTTTTTTTTCACTGTCTACAGAGAAAGTTAACCAAGACAAGCGGGTGGACAGAGCAATTGGGGTCTGTAAAAAGGTGGTGGCTGCCTTCTCCTACTCCTGGAAGAAGAAACGGGACCTTGCAGCTGCTCAGGAGGAGTATCACTTGCCAAAGCACAAGCTCATCAGTGAAACACCAACAAGATGGGGCTCCCGTCAACAAATGGTGAAGCGGGTTCTGGAGCAGAAAAGGGCCATCACAGAAGTCCTCTCAAAGGACAAGAAGACCAGACCGTTGGTTCCTAACTGGCAAGATGTGGATGTTTTAGAGTCTATAGATGCAGCTCTAAGCCCACTCCTCTAATTCACTGATGCCTTGTCTGGTGAATCCTATGTCAGTGTATCATTTCTAAAACCAGTGATGCATCTCTTCAACACCTCCATCTTGAAGGAAGCAGAGGATGACACAGAGCTCACCAGGACCATAAAGACAACAGTGTTTTAGCCAAAAATATGATGACCCAGCCATGGATAATCTACTTGACATGGCATGCCTCGTTGACCCAAGATTCAAGCTTCAGTACACTCAGGAGGAGAAGAGAGAATACATCAAAGAGAGAGCTGTGTTGGAGATGCTGAAGGGAGAGAGATCTGTTGTGGTCAGGGAAGAGGAGTCCAGAGAAGAAGCCATGAGAGACACTTTTGTACCACCCAAGAAAACAAAGCGTTCTCTGGCTAGCTTTTTTTCAAACAGGCCCACCACTACTACTGACACAGAAAACTTGAGTGCACAGCAGACAGTTGAGAGGGAGCTCGGCAACTACCTTCTGTCTCCACATGCTGACAATGACTCAAATCCTCTGGATTGGTGGAAAGTTTATCAAAACAACTTCCCTAGAGTAAGTCAACTGGCACAACATTACTTGTGCATTCAGGCCACAAGCTCCCCCTCTGAGAGGGTTTTTAGTACAGGTGGCAACATTGTCACATGTAAAAGGGCATCTCTGAAGCCAGATAATGTAGACCAGCTTGTATTTCTTGCCAGAAACCTCTAGAGCCTGTCATAGGATGTCATCAACACTCAACAATGTCCCTGCCCCAGCAACATGTGTTTTTTTTTGTTGCTCACTCTTTTTCTCTTTTTTTTTCTGCAGCTGAGCACTTTTCATATTTTTTTTATCCTGGCTGAAGCACTTTGGTTTATAAGAACAAGTTTTGTTACAATAAGTTTTGTGTAAAGAATAATATAATCAGCCTGTTATTATTTAAAGATAAATATATTAATAAGGTCAGTCTGAGAGTCTTATGTTTATTTCACTTTTCTTGTTTGTATAAAGGTTAAATGCAAATAAAAGGTGAACGTTCATTTATTTGTACCGTTTTTATTTCTAAAATATTATGTAGTTTTATAGGAGGAGGTTTCATAGACTTGGCAAATTAATTTTAATTTATTATTTATTTATAATTTTATAATTAATTTAAAATGAATTAACCTCAGAAGATTGTAGGTACAGACGTTATTGTGGGCGTTATTGGCAGTTTTTCTGAGGCTTTTATATTGTTCATATCGATATCGAAATTATATCGTATCGACCGAAATTAAGAAATATATTGTGATATAAAATTTGGCCATATCGTCCAGCCCTATGACAACGCGTTTACGTCACCCACAAAGCGGAAGGAGACAATCGCTGCGTCCGAAATTGCATACTGCAAGGAGTCAGCAGTGTTTTGATTTGAGGGCGCGGGCAAACGTCAAGAGAACGTTGTGGCGTGTGTCCATTGCAAGATAGAGCTGGCATACCACAACTAGGGCTCTATTTTTTCTATAAAAACGGATTTTACAGTTTAACGCGGAATAGCACGGAAATTTGCCAAATTATGAATGAATTAATAAAAAAATAGGTCATTGCACGTACATCAAATCACGATATGGACTAATATCTGTAAATATTAAGCCGGAACAGTCCATTTAAATATGAATCCTGCATGTTCTGCGTGTCTCTGTTAATGAATGGAGCAGAAGCGCGTCTCCGTTTATTAACACACACTAAAGCGTGCGTGACGATCCGGTGATTTCAGCATCTGCTGTCTCACTAAATAAGGACGTGAACACATGAACAACATCTCCAGAACTTCTCTGACAGTCACTTCATGAGCATTTGACCGTTTGATTTGAGTAAAACTAGTGTCACATCACATACACAGAACTGTAAAGGTACGTCAACCCGTCAAAATAAAGTCCTGTTTAGTTTAAAGACAAGTATTTGCCAGAGATGTATAACTATTGTTCAGCAGAATGTACATAGCCTACTACTAAAAAAAAAAAAAAACTTTTTTTTTTTAAAGGTTTAATAAGATAAATTAAATTAATGTTTTATGTGTTTAATGTGCATCTCAGAAAATGCTTTATTTAAAACACTTAAATCAAGTCACGATATGGACTAGTATCTGTAATTATTAAGCAGTAAAAGTTTATTTAAATATGAATCCTGCATGTTCTGCGTGTCTATGTTAATGAATGGTGCAGACGAGCGGTTTCATATACTACACACATTAGTGAAGCGTGTGTGATTTAAAGACAATGTGCCTATTACTATTTTTCAGTAAAAAGCAGTGATTTTTAGAGTTTAGTTGCCGTGTTTCTGCACATAGTTGCATGAAGAACACGTCCACAAAAGGAATTCGTGCAGAAATGTTCACTTCTGCATTCAGGGGATTTTGTGCAGATAGCCTATAAGTCGTAATATTAACGTAATGTATAAATAACAAAGCATATTATATATGAGATAAATGAACGGTTAAATCGCTATTGTACGTGGACCATCCATGTGGTCTCAAAAATTGCATGCTCGCAGCCTCCTAATGACGAAAATGACAATGCAGACTGTGCACGGATGCGGACGGCCGAAGTATACTTTGGCCTCTACACATTTTCCTGATGTGTTAACATCAGTAATTACGACTGTCAAATGTTTGACTTGACTTGAATGTTTGGTTATGTATTTTGCCGACACCCCGCCCCAAAACATATGATTCAACTATCAGTAGACTATCGGCAAGATTTGAAAATTCATAGGAGGGGACACCCCTAGTAATTTACATTGCTAAGAACTTCATTTGGTTTAACTTTAAAGGCAATTTTCTCATTATTTTTATTTTTTTGCACCCTCAGATTCCAGATTTTCAAGCACACAAGTCAAATACTTGTATTTTACTATAAAATACAGAATTTGGTAACAATAAAAATACAGTGAGAAAAAAAAAATTTCATAGGGCCCTAAACATGTAATCTTTTATAAACTTTTAAGAAATTGATGTTAAACTTTAGACGTTTTTAGATTTTAATTAAATAGACATGCTTTTTGATTAATAAAAATTAAATATAACTTTTAAAAAGGAGTCGAAAAAAAAACCTGAATTTAGGAAAAAATTAAACCGATTTCATAGGGCACATAACTTTTGTGTCTGGGGTTACCTGCAAGCTCAGCTGTTCTGTGGCAGTACAGAGTCTTTGCAGGACATTCAGTGCAGGGTTGCTTCCATCCACGCTCTCAGAATTAAAGTAACGCTCCACAAACTTGCTGGCTTGTTCTTTTATCCAAGCCTTTATCTTATCCCTGAAACGTCCAAAAAATTCACTATGGATATCAAAAGAACTTGTATTTCGTAACCCCAAAACTTTAACCAAGAGTCTGAAGAATGACAGTGACAAACACGTAGCTTTACCTGTTGTTTGAAACCGAGTCCTTGGGTGGCACTCTTGCCAGACCACTGACCCCTGCAGTGCGTGAGGGCTCTGAGTTGGAGCTGTTAGTCTGAGTCCCCAGCTTACCCCAGGTTTTGGGATTTAAACTGGCCAGGAAAGAGGACTTGGGGGACTGTGTGGTTGTAGGACTCTTAGCTGTGGAGGAGATGTGCAGATAAATAAAACATGACACCAAAAAAGCAGCTGAACACACAAAGCATTGAAATTGTATGAATGTTTTTGTATTAAATGAGACATCAGGTATTTTTGGCAATGCAATTCTCAACACAAGGACTACGTACCCTGATTATCCACTTTGTCATCGTCTCTGGGTGGGGAGTACTTAGGACGCCTTGGTCCTCTTTTAGGAAGGCGTTTTCTTTTCAGAACATCACTCAACCTACTAGAGAACAGAGGGTTCTGCTTTTAAACTTTAAATGGCAAGACATTAGTTACCAAGCCTGCAAACTCTAGATAAGTAACGGTGCACGTGAGAGTGGCTCTATACCCCTGCGGACTGAGATCCAGCGAGTCATCCATGCTGTGCTGGAAACTGGGCGAGCCTAAGTCTGGTGTGATGTTAGAAGCAGCTGTAGTGGTTGCTGTTGTGATGGTGGTGGTGCAAATACTAGCTGTGCCACTGGTGCACGCTTTCGGAGGGCTGGTGAGGAACACCTCGGATTCAGAGAGGTTCTTTACCTGGTGCATAACACCTAAACAGAACAAGAGTGAGAAAACGGCAGTGTTGGGTGTAATGCATTACTGTTATCTAATATATATTTATGCAGGGGATGATGTAATGTTGAAGACAACTTTTAGTTTTCCCCGTAATCTTGCCAAAGCTAGTGAGAATTAATTCTTTGACCTAACTTCTGCAAAGGTTTTGTTTGAAGCTTATATTAAAACCAGATCCAGTACCTTCCCGCCTGAAATAAACACTGAACACATCTGGAAGCTTCTGCATGAGGATCTCAGCCATCTGTAGAGAGCCCACTACAATCTTCAGGTCCTGACTGGACAGCATGGAAGCTATGTGGCTACAGACAAAAGATCACCATTAATCAAAACAAACAAACACTCTTACATGGTTTGCATAAGCCATGTATCTTCACTTTAATGTACAACTGAAATGGAAGGCAATTAAATCATGATATGGTAATAGGTGCACAAACGAACACCAGGACAGTGGTGTGACGATAATTAACATCTTCCTGCCTTCACACAGAGCTCTGCATTCACAGACTGACCTAGACACAGCATGGTTGCGCAGTACGTCTTTTAGCAGCTCTGCATCTGCAAAGAAGATGATCCGGAGGATGGCTCTAAGGCACTTGTGTCTGACGGCAGGTCCAGCTGAGGAGCTGTACACCTCATACAGAACACCAAACAGAGTCTTTATGAAGCACTTGGCCAGCTCAGGGTCCTCTTTCATCAGCTGAGCGCGTGCGTCCTCTCGCCGTACCTCCAAGTGCCCTCCTGTGAAGACAGAAACAATTAAAAAAATTCTTGCAAAATATCCTGTATAATTTGGTAATGTGTCCCATTTATGGAAGTAAAATTCGATTCCCTGTTTATTGATTCCATTGTAAGTGTGTTTGTTTTTCCACTGGATATAAGTATTTGACAGCAGAGGCACAGAGAGTTGCTTTGTGAATTTTTTTTTCTTCCATTATGCCAGAATTATATGATTATGATGAATGGTTTTACTCATCTACACTTCCAAGTCTTACACAAACATTGGCCTTGGAGTACTACATGTTCACTGACAATATAAGGATAACATCAGTTCCAATGTTAAGATTTACTAGTTACAAAGTCAAGGATAGGTACATAATTTTTGCCTTTGACATTTTATATAAAAAGAGATGACTTTTTAATTGTGCAGATCATATTCAGAGTTATGGGCGATCCAAACTTCTATAACAAACATGCACTCCAAAGAAGACATGCTGTGAAGTAGATCTTGTTAATTAAAATGTTATTATGTTTATGTCAAGTTAATGTGACAAATGTTAATAGCTTATCTTGCTTCTGATAATCCAATCTCTTGCTTCAAAAGACAATTTCTTGTCTTTCTGCATTACTTTTAGAAATTTTTCATGGAATATTAAATATAGTATATTTGTGGCATATGCACCTGTGCTGGGGTTGGCCAGAGGGTTGGGTTTTCTCTGAATGGCTCGGGCAGTGCCAGTATCTTCATTTATCTGCTGCATAGAGTTGAAGTCAATGGTGTAGACACGGCCGAGTGTCGACAGACTTATCTCGTCTTCCCCGTTCTGGTGTGCAGTCTAAGAAAAAGCGAGCAATTAAGATCAAATGGTGATTCTGCATTATTAACTGGTCTTCTGAGTGCCACACTAACTACATCAACATACTTCAATGATGCGGCTGTCGATGCGGTTATAGGGGTGCCACAGGCCTCGGTCATCTCTCCACTGCCAGATGGCGCCCTCTGTGGTCTGAGCACTGCCTTTCTTCAGCATGGTGTCAACCGCAAAGATGCCCTCTCTAGGCAGACATGGCATCAGCTCACTACAGCAGAGAGATAAAACACAGTGATCAAACATTCATTTACAAGCAAAGACGACAAATTTCATTTTGGAGTGAAATAATCCTTTATGCTTCATTATAATTTCTCCGTTTACTCAAAGGATTTAATCAGACATCACAGACAGATCCACACAGAGAGAGGAGGTTTTATATACCAGATGAGTGAGGTGAGTTCATAAAGCTCCTGGGGGCTTCTGGGAACGAGGTCAATCTGCTCTTGACAGCTTCCACTGGATGCGCCACAGAGCAGGAAACGCAGGGTCTCTGCTATATCTACAAACACAAAATACGCACAGTCACTCAATATACAGTTCAGACCAAAAGTTTGGACAAACCTTCTCATTCAAAGAGTTTTCTTTATTTTCATGACTATGAAAATTGTAGTCACACTGAAGGCATCAAGGGCTATTTGACCAAGAAGGAGAGTGATGGGGTGCTGTGCCAGATGACCTGGCCTCCACAGTCACCGGACCTGAACCCAATCGAGATGGTTTAGGGGTGAGCTGGACCGCAGACAGAAGGCAAAAGGGCCAACAAGTGCTAAGCATCTCTCGGGGAACTCCTTCAAGACTGTTGGAAGACCATTTCAGGTGACTACCTCTTGAAGCTCATCAAGAGAATGCCAAGAGTGTGCAAAGCAGTAATCAAAGCAAAAGGTGGCTACTTTGAAGAACCTAGAATATGACATATTTTCAGTTTTTTCACATTTTTTTGTTATGTATATAATTCCATATATAATTCCATATGTGTTAATTCATAGTTTTGATGCCTTCAGTGTGAATCTACAATTTTCATAGTCATGAAAATAAAGAAAGCTCTTTGAATGAGAAGGTGTGTCCAAACTTTTGGTCTGTACTGTACATTTACTTGAAGTTCATAAAACAGGCCACATATCGATCTTCATCTTGAATACGTGCAAAACAAAATGTTCTTAAGAACTACATTTAGTGTTGGCATTATTTTCTAATAAAAACAGGACTCTTCAGTCATGCCTGCGAGTGACTTACTCTGTTTCATGAGCTGCACAGCCAGGCATGGGCAGTTGGAGCACATGAGAGAGAACATGCGCACTACCATGATGAACATGCCGGAGCTGAGCACGGGTGGAGTGAGCACCAGCAGCTGCTGGATGTTGGTCAGCAGGTCCCGTGACGCCACCTGCTGTAACAGGTTCTGTGACACACAGGGCAGCAGTTAATGAGGTTACACTAAATGCACAAAAATGTTAAGAGAGTAGTGCCGGCCCAATGCACAAACAAGTTGTTTTGACCATTCAGTTTGAAGTGATTCACAAGAAATTTGCAATTTTTAAATAAAATTGCTGAATTCATTTAATGAATTTTTCTAGTGCTTGTGTCCTATTCTCACCAAATTTAAAACACGGCTTTGTATGAACTATTAAAATTGTATCAGCTGAACTCACAAATTAAATTGCGGCTACCTAATAAATAATAAGCAAAAATGCACTTTAAATGAAAAGCATATAAGGCTAATTCACAGCAGGCAAGATGACTAAAGACTAAAAAAAAAAAAAACTGGTGTTAACTTTTGCCAAAATGTCAACACCCACAATTAATTTTTGTAATACAAAAAAAAAAAAAATTGGATGTTTACAATCTGTAGTTTTATCGAAAGCCCTGGAGCTGTGCGGTTCCACCAGATGATGAAAAAAAAAAGCATTTTGCGGACAATCAAAAACAGATGTGTACACGCTGTTGATTTAATACCTACATGTCAGACGGTGTAACAATACAAAGGTTTCAAGTAAAATTTTAAAATAAATAAATAAATCCAGCAAACTTATCCATACAAATTTTTATTATGCACACCTGAAAATAGTAAGTGATAACTCATTAAGTGATTTTTTTATTTTCTTCTTGAAATGAACCATTTAAACAAGGAAATTTGCTCAAATTGATCAGATACAGTTTTGAGGTTAATAAGATTCGCCGTGTTTGTGTGCATTTCTCACCTCCTCGTGCTGAAAGTTGTCCACCAGCCTGGCAAAACAGAGACAAGTGCTTTCAACAGATTTTTTATCCTGTAAAACAAAAGTCATAATAAAAATGCTGGTATATCTGAGGTAGACAGATTTGACTGTCTGGCATCTGAAAGTCAAACAGGTGTGATTCACACTACGGCAGACATATTTGCTTACGTCCTTGTGGGGTGTTTATGTTTGTGTTACATATCTAGACACGACAGCCGTCCATCTGCTCTTGTGAATGTGAATGAGAGGTCTGCTGTGTTTCAGCTCATCACCTGGTGTGTGAGTCTCTGAGTGAGCAGGGGCAGAGAGTCAGCGACGAAGTGAAACTCGTCCGGCGTGATGCTCTGGCAGCAGTTAGCAGCGATGGCTAATGCGTTCCTCTGAGCGTTGATGCTGAAGAACTCCAAGTACAGCAAACAGTCAGCCAGACCTCCCTATAGACATTTTCAATAAAACAGCACAGCCTTAGTGGAATGTCATTTTATTTAATAAATAAAATGGGGCCAACAGAACCGATTCACATTCAAAGCACACCTGTGTCCACACATCTACTCTCTATATGTTAATGCTTCAAACTTTTTATTTTATTATTCATTCAGTTTGACTGGTGTCTTGTCATATTGGCTGATCTAGTAATCAAGCAGCACGACACTCAGAAAGCATCAGTACTCACAGCCTGTAAGATGGCTTTGCTGTGCCTCCGTGACAACATCTCCAGGGCAGTCAAAGCTTGCTCTGCCACATCGATAAACTGGATTACCTGAAGCTGTGGACACAAGGGAAACATGGATCTGAGACAACATACACAAAGACACATTTTTTTTAAATGACTGGCTTAACGTCCTCATATATGAAATGTCAGACTCCCATCAAGATTGCAGACACTAAATATGTGAATGTAAGTGGTTATATGTGACACTGGTTGTGATGTTGTAACTTGTTTTTGATGATAACTTGCTTTTGTAACTTAGTTGGTAAAAAGTGAGCGGGGCAAAACACAATGTCTATATTTATACTATTATTTCAAAAGAAAAGCCTGCTTTCCTTGATATAGCACCTTTGATTATGTCATCCACATAATTGGCAGCCAGGTTTCAAAGGAATGATGAGGTGCAATTTACCTTTTCCAGGAAGACAGGGATGGCATCTACCACCACAGCCGAGGAGCGCGGCAGAGCCTCCATCATGTAGGTGAGGGCGCGAGACGCATGATTCATCTGAGAAAAGGACACATGAGGTAAACAGTTATTTCTCTCATTGTGTCAAAATTTAATGACTGTGAATAGATGGTTGAAATCATTGCCAGATGATAAGATTCACTGCAGATCGTACAATGTTCTGAGTCTGCATGGACACATGCACCCACTCACAGAAGTACTTAATACTCACAATATCAAAATTATGCTCCATCTGTAATAGTGCGATCTGCAAAAGAAAGACAAGAAGAGGGTAGGATGTGAGGGCAAGAAGAGAAAGGCAAGAGAGGATGCTTGACTCAACAGAGAAAGGATGTTGTTTTTCTCTTGAATTATGAAATTTAAAAAGAACAACCCAGGGTATCTAAAGTTTTTTTTTAATTTAAGGGGTTTTAAGCTTTAAGACCTGCACAAATTCAATTATTACTATTTAAGTTTTCTATTGGTTCATTTCTCTTGGTTCATTTCTCTCGGTTCATGTCAAATTAATTTTGATAAATAAGTCGCACCTGACTATAAGTCGCAGGAACAGCCAAACTATGAAAAAAAGTGTGACTTATAGTCCGGAAAATACGGTTCTGTGTAAACCATACGAGGTCCAGGTGAATCTCCTTATGCAGGGAGAGTACTCACCAGTGCAGGTACAACGCTCTTGACAGGGAATCCTCCCAGCGTCTCCTCATTACCCATCACTAGCAGCTGGCACATCTCTATAGCGGCCTGGAGCTGCTGGGATTCGTCTCCTGTAGCCTGAAGCCCCTGCAGCAGCTGTTGTGCCTTTGAGTCTGCAAGTGAAGAGAGACAGAATGTTGAGCTGCTGAAGAAATACTCAATCATCCCACAAAAATGACAAACATAAGTCAAGGTCACTCACTAGCTCCACTCCCGATAGTCCTATGAAACAGCTGAGACATACGGGGCCCAAATGGGCCAAACAGGTGAGGAGGAAGGCCCCTGGCCTCCAGAAGAGCTGTAGAGAGAGAGAAAACTAGATGTTTCCATTTCATTTTCATTCACTTTGATGTCAATGATAAAAAACTTTTTTTGCATTTTGACAATAATTAGTAATTTTAATTACTATATTAAATATGCCATGTTCAACTCATAGTATGTACATGAGTAGCAGGTAGGGCTGGGTATCGATTCAGATTCGATTTGATTTCAATTCACAAGCTCTCGATTCAATTTGATTTGTTAAATTTATAAAATAAAAAATTAAGAGCCACAGGCCTGTATTTTAAACCTTTTATTAATTTTTTTTGTATAGGGTCCTTTTTGAAACAATAATATGGCCGTATAAAATGTTCTTGATTTTTCTGGTATTAGTAAACTATTAGTAGTTTTGTTGTACATTTTTGTCTTAAGAATAGTAATATTTGGCAGTTTCTTAACGTTAAACTAAACTTATTTTGACGGGTTGCCATGAGGAACTTGCAGCTGCTATGTACGTGATATGACCGTAGTTTTGTCAAATTAAACAATAAAATGATAATGAAGTGACTCTCAGAGCATTTGTGTATTCATTTCATCATAATGAGACGACAGAGGCGGAAAACACTGCGAGCGTGGTCCGCGCTCGTGTAAACAAAACAGTTTTCATTCATTCATTGTGGAAATTATGACGCCTTTACGTGTGATGTCAAATGCATCCGCAGATTTGCAGTATTACTATAGAATTTCACCTGAGCATTGCACTGAATGAGTGACAGGCTGTCTGTTGTAACATTGCGCAAAGTAAATAAGAGGGTGACCTCTAGTGGAGAAGACTAATGAAAAGATTCACATTAATCAGATTTTCTTTTAAGTGTTTGCTGAAATAAATACCGGAAACGATCGATTTGCGGCTTTTGAGAATTTATATCGAATCGACGTCATTTTAAAAAACGATTTTTTTAAATAAAAAAAAAAAATTCTTTGCCCAGCCCTAGTAACAGGATTGTAAAGTAAAGTGCTACTGCTCACATACCTTGCAGTCTTCCCATTTCAGAGTCATCTGATTCACTCTCTCCAGAGGTGGTCATGCCAACCGCACCAGCCACTGAGCTAGACGCTTCACAGCAGAAAGAGAAAATGAGCAAAGGAGGCCACAACATACAATACAACATTTTGTGCCGACATTAAGACATAGTCATTGTGCTCTTAACTCACACGGTCAGAGTATCACATACAATGTATAGTCAAATCTCATGATACTGCTGCTCTTTTACCTGACGCCCCTTGTGGTGTCTCCTCTGTGCGCGCGGCCGATGAATTGGCCCCATCCTGGTTGTTGTCGGAGTCGGCCATTTTCTCCTGTCGGCGAGATTCGGCTGCTCCACGCTTGCCCAGGCCTGAGCCTCGCCGACTAGAAAGAAAAGAAACAAAGGGGATAGAGAAAGACCAATATTCTCATTAAAATCCACACATACTAGACGAAAATGATGCCAAACTTTCAAAATACACTATTTACTTTAAGAAAATGTCCATAGCCAAAGACCACAGAATCAATCCAACTTTAAAGAGTGTGAGCATTTAAAGCAAAAGACGATATAACCGTAGCACACACACAAAAAAAAAAACAGAACTTTATCATCAGTGCAGGTGCCAATATTATTAACATTTATCGTTCTTGGTGTGTTTTGGGCATTGTTAGGAATGGGGTGTTGTTAGCAAAGAGACAGAGTTATTTTATAAAAAGACTAACACGATTCAATTTTTTAATAAAATAAAACAACAATAACTGAATTT